>NW_027453633.1:0-123036 GCF_964194025.1 Convolutriloba macropyga | reverse complement strand
GGAACTGGCTCCGCCAATAGCTTTTTTTGTTTATCTAACTCTCGATCTAAGGCTCTTAATGTTTTTTTAATGCTCGTAAAGTTTGTTTACCCAATGATAAACTTTATTAACAATAAGCATTTATGGCTTTGGTTAAAGCATCAAATAACTGCTCAATTTCACCATAACTTTACTGTTTTCTTAGTTTCTCTACTGATCTCTTTCTTCTATTATCCTTTTCCAATCTATTTAGTTTTATTAGTTTTTCTAGTTTCCCCTTTTTTATAGAAAATCATTTTATACAGTAATGGCGGCAAGGATTAGTTCGCGATTATCGTTAATGGTTAGCTCTTTAACATTCTCCATTAGTAAATTTTGTTTCCAACATTTTTGTCTAGCTTTATCATGATTATTAGCTCTAACGATGCAATACTAAATTTATTTATTAAATCTTTCTTAAGTCGATATAGATCATTATCATGAGGATCGCTCTCAATATTATTCACATGGAATCTCTTGTCATCAAATGAATTTAGTCTTCTTTTAGCTGGGTTGACTGTGACTATATCTTTACGTATCTTTTGTATTCGATTTTCATTTACAGTTTTCTCTTTATATTTTTACATTACCGCATTATAGTAGTCTTCATGTTTAGCTCTATTCTCTTCCTTTAATCCTTTCTCTTTATTAGAAGAGCTCTGCCCGCGGCATATCAAACTATGTGTTTTTGATTAAAAAAAGACTATAAACATGTCTATGGTTTTACTTCTATATTCATATTTGAATATACCAGGTACTTTGTTATTGGTTTTGATTGATACATCGGATTAGCATAAATCCATGTACTCCTCAGGGATATTACCTTCAGTAAGACTTATCATGAAGCTTTCAGTGTCCACATAATGTAGCTGCAGATCTTTGAGTGATGGTTTTAGAACTTTATAGAATGTATCATGCATATGTAGTTGACTTAGTTCTAATACCATAGCACCTAGATATAATGGCTCGTCTTATTTTGTTTCTTTATCAGAAAACTTTATTAGAACTGCATGATTAAATCTAATTATATCTTTGCATGGTGGTTTGGATACAGATTTAAATTTTTCTTAATCATCTGTTAGTACCTTGGCTTCCATACGCCTTAGAGGACTGTCACAGGTTTTGCCAAATAGCTCATTATTCATTAGTTTAAAAGTATCTTTCTCGGGTTCAGTTTTGGCATTAGCTCTCATTGCACTATAAAGGTCTATATAGCCTCTAATAATATAGACTTGACTAAATTTAACTATTCTAAGTACTTTAGTAGCCTCTGCCCCATACTAACAACAAATTAATTATTCTATGTTGGATTGGTTTTTCTGTTTTATTGTTTTGGTCTAGGATTAGTTTCTCTGCTTTTGCGCAACCTTTCTCTCTTTCTCTATAGCCTAATTTATTATGTTCCATTTTGTTCAGTGGGAGTAGTTGTAAAATCTAGTTTTATTTCTACATTTATCTGTATAGTTCATATCACAAACAATCCAACACCGATAGTCATTGCCATCACTAGTTTTTAGTACTTTGTCTAGAGTAATTTATATGAAGCTAAACTCTTTGTATGGTATTTTCTGCCTTAGAACACAGCCGTATAGATGTTAACGTCTATGTTTGTAGTAATCATTAGGTGATCTAAATCTAAAGCCAAGTGAAATACATACATGCTTAGATATTAGAAAAATGTTATCAGCTATACTTCTGTACACGCCTTCTAATTAACAATCGATATTATTGAAGATGACGTTGTCTACTTCTTGTTTTTGTCATAGTTCTTGAATGTAATATGTTTTTTTTGGGCAAACAATCTCTGGTTTTATTTGTACACAACATTTGTGCTCATTATATTTACCTTCAGAACTATACCAGTATTCACGGTTATCACAATGCAATAGTTTACATCCTGTGGTATTAGATCTTTGTTGTAATACATCTGTATTTTTAATTAATGCATAGTGTTCATTCCAAGCTGGTAATTTAACGTTCTTTCTATCTTTATAGTAAGAAGAACACTTTACTAAAATCTCAACCTTAACATTACCGCAAGGTTTATAGATACATATAGTAAGTTAACATATATCTGTAATTCTATATGTATTCATAACCACGTTCACAATGTTTATATTCATCGATTAAGTTAGGTTCATATTTACTCTCTCTAATTCCATGATTATCCTTAAGAGATAATGCAGCAGTGATGGATAATCTAACACAATTATATTTAATATTCTGCATGCTTAGTATGGCCTAAGTTTTTTGTTTTTTAAGTCATCTGGTAATATAGTATTAGCACCTTAAGATGATTTGGCTATTTCCACATTTAGTTGAATATCAGTTACACCAACATAATCATAGCCATGGCCTTGACCCTCAATCTTTTCTTTAGATAGCTCTAGCCTTTGGTTACGATCTTGAATAAAAGTTCTGGTCATGTATTCATGAGTCCTTAAGTTTATAAGTCCAGTTTTTATTTGCTCACCATCAGATGTTCTCTTCTTATAAAAGCAATTGGAGGTGACTTTAAATTTCTTTGATTTATATGGTATACTATTATCCACAACTTAGTTTACGGCTTCATTAGTATCTGTAATATAATCTTGATCTAATATGGTGATATAGAGCTGGTGATGACTAAAAGAAGAAGTAGTATTAAGTATATCACCAGACTCTAGGTTCTCTCTCCAATGAATTTTCTTATGTGTTCTGAGAGCCTTCTGGCTCCAAATGTTTTATTACAATACACACAGTTATTTTTTTGAATATATAGTACCATATTCATCTTCTGAGTCACCTTCAGCTGTAGCTTCAGCTTCAATTTTAGATTTAGCTTCAAATTTAGCTTCAGCTTCCGCAGTAACTTCAGCTTTAGCTTCAATTGTAGCTTTATCATTAGACTCAGCCTATGCTACAGAAACAAATTCTTCCTCAATTTCCTCTCTTGCTCCGTTTCAGTGATAATCACTTGAACTATGGTTGTGATATTTCTTCTCTAATTTCAGAGATAAATTGCAAGTGTTACACTCGAATTGACCGTTAGCATTTTATTTGAAAAAAAAATTAACAAAAATAGATAAGATGATTTTAAAGTGTTTTAATTGTGAAAATAAGCCCTGGAGTAAATGTTCTGATAGATGTAGAGATCAGCCTCAAAAAAAGTTTTATATGTGATATCATAAGAAGGGAAAGAGATAGAACTGATCATTTGAGTGAGCACAATAAAAACCAAGATCCATATATAACTTTTAGTTTGTGTAAAGTTTATAAACACATTTCTCACTTTAGATTTAAATAAAGAAAAACGTAGATTATATATCTATTGCCAGAGATTTATATTCCGTCACACTAAAGATAATTTCAAAGAACATGTTCTTAAAAATCATATAGAACCAACGCAAGTAGAGGGAAAAAGGTACCCTGTGTGTCAGAGCAAGTGCGTTGACAAAAATAAGTAGTAATAGGGTGAGCAAGTGTCCCGGGGGATGTAGACCTCATGTATAAAGAGAGTGTATAGGAGTTATTTTTCTGAGCGGGTGTACAGTAATGTATTAAGATTGGGGATAAATCTAGGGGCGCCTACATGTGTTCCGGGGTGTGAGTAGTAAGGCAGGAACAGATCAGGGTGATATTCCGGAGCCACTTGTCACGTGATTTTAGAGGTCATTTAGAGATTAATGCAGCGCGCAGGGGAATTTTACAGGCGGGGAATTGTAGAGTCAGCGCGCAGGGGAATTGTAAAGGCAGCGCGCATTAACGGATAATTCCCCTTGCAGTAAATTTCAAAATTTTTTTGGTTTAACCACCGCAATGTATTAAGATTAGGTATAGCCACCGCAATGTATTGAGATTAGGTATAGCCGCCGCATTGTATTAAGATTAGGTATAGCAGCCGCAATGTATTAAGATCAGGTATAGCCACCGCAATGTATTAAGATTAGGTATAGCCGCCGCAATGTACTAAGATTAGGCATAGCCACCGCAATGTATTAAGATTAGGTATAGCCGCCGCAATGTATTAAGATTAGGTATAGCCGCCGCAATGTATTAAGATTAGGTATAGCCGCCGCAATGTATTAAGATTAGGTATAGCCGCCGCAATGTATTAAGATTAGGTATAGCCGCCGCAATGTATTAAGATTAGGTATAGCCGCCGCAATGTATTAATTTAAGTATATCCGCCGCAATGTATTAAGATTAGGTATAGCCACCGCAAGGTATAAATATTAGTTATAACCACTAAAAATTGAGAAAATTGAAAACTTTTAAAAGAATGAATTATGAAGGTACAAAAAGACAGACACAGTATTAATCAAGTACATTATAAGTAATTTTAAACACAACAGAGAGCGCTCACAATATAAAAATTAATTAAATAGATTACAAGTTCAGGGGTAAAATATGCATTCCATCAGATAACACTTTTCGTTTAGGATAAAAATCTGAGAGTCCTTTCTTTGTTTGTTCATAGGTAGCAGTGGTTGATTGTGCGAAATCCTCTGTTTGTAGATGTTAAATTGATGACGTCTTCCATCACTCGCCGATGTTTTTCCAACGGTCCATCTCCGGTCTCTTTCAATGTTCTTTGTTTAGTCCTTTGCTGCTGAATTTGTACTTATCCGATTTGGCCTTGTAGCAACAATAAGTTTTGCTACAGAGACAAATCATTTCAATACATCTAAACTATTCCTTGAACAGACCTGGTTCACGCTTATCGTGCTTTTTATGTTTATCACAACAAATTCTAGGGAAGAAATTTTGTACAGCATCAGCTTTGAAAGAATCATCACAATCGTGTTCCCTCAGAGCTTCGCGCTCTGCTTTTTTAGTTGGACGAATGCAATCGTAAAAATTATCGTGTGCTAGAGCTAAGTATAAGGAGTCAGTGTCCATTTCTAACTCTTCGAATGTTTCGACATTGCAAAATTTATCAAAAAAATTGTGATAATGCTCCAGCATACATAATTTTGCGTACTGAAGTATAAAAAAGCCGACTATTATCGGTTCACGGTGCTCAATTTTTGATTGTACAAGTTCAACTTCGTATAGGTCTTTCGACACACTGTTAAGTCTCTTAAACAATTTCCCGTTTATAGCTTTGTGTGTCTTTCCATCGTTCAGGTATTTTGTCTCTTTATGCCTGCTTCTGTCCATGTTTTGGTAACCCTAGGAGCTATTCCTTAACAATTTCATTGTTTCTGATACAACGCTTGATTCAGGATTTTCATCTCCAGCTCTTCGAACATCAACAACTGATTGAACAAAATTGTTGAAGAATTTTTTCGGTATGTACTGAAGGAAGCGGTAAGATTCTGCGCATTTCAGCCCAAGACTAAGGTAAAAGTTGAGTAAAGGTGTTATGACTGTTCTATTCTCCAACTTGAAGCTTGAAATCAACATGCGTTGCGGTTGCTTGAGTAAATCGTTATCAATTGCATAATCCCTCATATAATCACCAATATCTGCTGGACTAACATTAAAATTTTTAAAGATTGGTGGAAAGTTGGAGAGCTTGTATTTCAACCCATCTGGCACTTCGAGATCACACTGGACGTAACCGAACTGTTTATATTCTCTTATCTTAGCAAGTACAGATTCTTGAGTCAGAGGTAGCTTGAATGGGAAATTGTTTCTCACGTGAATTTTTACAGATTCATCACCTTTGGGAGATTCCCACCAGTTACATTCCCATATCTCAACAACTTTATATCCCTTGTTTCGTAAATAGTCTCGTCCTAGTTCATCGTATTCCCGTTTCTTGAGTCCTCTCTGAGTCTCTTCCTCTGACATACTTATTTTTGCTTCCTGACATGCACAAAAGTGAAAGTAACAACCCATTGCTTCAAAAATAGTTTTACAGTGAGCACAAAATCCGTTTACATTAAAACAATCAATCTTTTTCTGAGTTTCAGTTGTGTAGTAGCTTTCAATAGTGCAGTTAGGACGCTGAGATTGTAGGTACGACATAACCATGTTCTCAAATTTCCTCGATTTATTTTGCCTAGCTTTAAACTTCTGAGAGTCTGAATCAAACTCCCATCTAGTGTAAAGCCCAGTGGGCATTTCTTGACACATTGGGAAGGGGTAAAGTTGACTGGCGTCTATACCCACAATTGATTTGCAAATGTTTTCTCTGTTTCGAATATATGTTTAATCCACAACCGCTTTTCTAGTAAACACAATAGAGGGACCACCGGTCATATCTTCGCGTATTTTATCATGTAAATCTTTGTCTGCTTCAACAAAAGGACAGAATTTGTTATTAGTTGATTTGTGTAGACAATTATTTGCCAAATTAGGTAGTGTGCAACCCAGTTTTAAAATATCAATCCCTTTTTTATGATAGAATTCCATCATTTTCTGCATTGCTTCTAGTGTCGGGACAACATCCTTGTTATTATACCACCTGACAAAGTCTTGAAAAGTTGTCATTTGTTCGTGCTCCTACGCACTTTCCAAGTAATTGTAGTTGTCAAATCCCGAGGGGGGCATTACCTTCAACCTAAGTTTTTTCAGAGCCTCCTGTTGGAAAAGTCCACTATTCAACAATTTTGTGAAATCCGTAAATTTTTTCTCCAAGGGGTTGTGATCTCTCAACTTACTAAAGAAACATTCGTAAGGGGAAGGAAAGCTACATCCAATTTGTTTGGTAACTCGAAACATTCATAAGGGAAAAAAAAACTTTGGTTTCATTTGTCTTGTAAGCTTTGAGGAACGAATCTAGTGATGTTGCTCCACCAAGAAAGTTTAGAATATCGAGATACTGAACATCACCAAATTTAAAGGATACAAAATGATTAGCTTTTTTAATAACCGTTGGTTGAATATCGCCCGCGTGAATGAGATAGGGTAGTAAATAAAACTTGATAAGATTCAGATCATATTTCCCGCTGTTGAATCCAAATACAGGTAAAGTGCTGACAAAACGTTCAAAATGTTGATGTAGTTCGAGAAGTTGATTTTTCTAAATGTGGAAGAATTGACATATCAATTTCTTCTTCTTCGATATATTGAAATACAAACATTGGAGTACTCTCATCTTTCCTTCCATTTAGCTTCCCGAAAATAGAATTGACTATGGTTTTAATTGCATTGTCACTTTGGCGAAAATTTTTGCAACATTTCTGCTTTACTTTTATTAGCTAGTTCTTCTAATGCTTCAACAAAAGATACAATCATTGTCTTGGGGTCTTTGTTGCAAAGGAAAATAGGTTCTTGTATTGAATTTGAGGAAAGTGACACAAAGATTGGTTCATGTTTTCCTATCCAAGTAGTTGTATTGGTATTTTTTGGTTCATTAGATGGAACGCAGATTGATTCGAATTCAAATAGAGCCAAGTGTTTGAACAGTTTTTGTTCTTTCTCATATCCAATTCGAAAACCGTCAAGTTTATCGAACAAAGTTTCTCTCAAAGCATAAACACTCTTCGGATAAATGTGCTGTATCCTATCTTTACAAGATTTCACGTGACGGTGGATATTACCAGCACGCTTAATAAAGGTATCACAATTAGGAAAGCGGAATTGTTTGAAGAACGTGTTGATATCATCAACATAGCAGATGTGGTTGTTGTAGCGCAGTAGATTAATGTTGTTCTCGTACATCTCAAAACTTCTTCTGGCAAGTTCATCTACAAAATACCCGTCCTCAATGTCAATTTCATATATGAAAATGTTGTGTTTTGTATCGTTTTCAACAAACACAAGGTGATCCATTGACACTCCTCTAAAGTTAATTGCGTCATTACCAGACTCGTGGAGAAAGTCACTGAACAACTTAGCTGCGTTTGTTTCCAGCTCAGCTGATCCATACAGGTGAACAGCCACAGCTCTAAACAAGCAATGGTAGTCCTTGTAGGTTTCTCCGTATCCATTCGGAACAAGACAATTTACATCTCTTCTTCTCAACAACTGTTCAGGTATAACAGCATCTAAACATCCCATTGGGATATTGTTGAGAAGAGCACAGAAAATTGTTACATTCGTAGTTAGTGCGTACCGCCATTTTGTATTTGCCCTTTCTTGAGCAGCAGTCTCAATCAAATCCACTTTCTCTACTCTATCCTGAAGTGAGACTAAGTCTCCCTTAGAACAAAGTAAATGAGATTTCTCAAAGGAGTTGTTGTTCTCATGAGCATAAAAGTATCGGTACTCGTCTGTGTCCACAATTTATAAAAAAAATCCCAGAGATAAATTTATTTTTGCAGCGCAGTTAAGCTTTTCAAACACTTCCTTCAGTTTTTCATTAATTTCGCTGGGATCAAGTTTCGACAATTTAAAATTGAATACTCTATGTCTCCCATTCTCCATCTCAGTATTGTCAAAGAAGTGCTGACAGGCACTAAGTTCCTGCTGTAACTGTTCGTTGCTCATATCCAATTCTTCCGCTTCTAGTACTTTTTTCAAGCTTTCGCTGGATTTGGTTCCAACTTTGTCGATGTTCCGTGTTTCCGTCTCTTATGCTGTGAAGAGAATAAAAACTTGGAAATTCCTCCAAGCATATAGTGCACACTGTACTAAGCTTCTTTTCTTGAGGAGCGTGATGCTTAGCAAGGTGGTAGTTCAAGTACTCTGTCCTCTTTGTATAGAAATGTGGATACTTGGGACATTTTAAAGTCTCACTATCACACGATTTTTTGTGTCGAGCCATTTGCTGCTTGACAACCATTTTCTCGCACTTTGTGCATTTGACAGGTAGATTTCTACCAATAGAAGGCATTGAATTGTTGTGATCCAAAATGAATTGAAAAAAAATTCAGGTAACGTGCTGAGCAACTGTATCTGATAACAATGTGAAAATGAATACCATTTTTGTTTTGTTAGTTAGAATAACTTTTATGACTCATTACTTCCATATAAGGAAATGACATATATTCTATTTTTAGTAACTTTACGCAATGAGAACGTTCAAGAACTTCCTACGAAGCAGTCACAGTGTTGCATTCTATATTGTATTTGAATCCAGAAAACAACCAAAGCGTGTAACCTTATTCCTTGGAGGAAAATTGGAAATCTTAAGTTATATTTATTTGTGATATTGCTGATTTGTGTTACTCTTTTTACAAAACAATACTAATCATCCCAATACAGACTTTTTAACAAAATGTCAGATGTTTGCTCACATAGAGAATACAAATATTATTGTAAACGAACTAGATTTGTAATTTTATTGATAGAACACTAAATGTGTTTTTACAATAATATTAAAACATTAGAGAAGAAAACTCCTACTTTAATTGAAGATGACTTATATACAATTGACATTAACGTGATTATATTAAAAACTAGAAACCAATCAAATTTTTGTATTAGGAAACTTGAGAAAAATAATATATCGTTTCTTTTATCTCGTTCTCTCTTTTAACCTTTTTTTATTTTAATAGATTAAAACCTGAAACTTTACTCATTTGCGAAACATGTTGATCAAAAACCACTTACTAATTTTGGAGAAGATTTACACGAGAAAAGAAGGTATACCTGATGCATACAAAATTGACGAAATTGATGTAGATTAATACTTTTTTACAGCGTTCTCTACTAAAAAATTTGAATATGGGGAGTTTATTGCGAAACAGTCTTTCGATCTATCCTCAGAATTGCATGTAAGCAAATAAGAATTGTTGTTCATATAGAACTCCGTCCCCGATATATGGAACAGTACAGAAATATTTCATAAACAAACTTTGTTCCTCTCCCAGAACCAATAACAATAACTTCTTCACTACAGAGTGCTCTGTACTTCCATTATTACAACGACTACAATGCAGTGGAAGTACGGATCAGGTTCAGAATTCGTTTACCTAACGCATATATACAAAAAATTGTTTCCAAAAATGGAACATTTTCCGAGATCGATCTGAAATTTGACGAATTGGAAGAAATTTATCAAAGCTTGACTTTTTTGGTAAATTATGTCACTTCGTTTCAATTAAAATAGACCATTTTAGGTAAAAGCATAGTCGGAAACCTGTACGTATCCTTCACTTCCTACCCTGTTGGGAAATTTTACCCAAATTTGGATTTGAATTTCAGTTCGTCCAGAAATTTCCAGCTAAACGTCACTTTTTCTCGTAAAATCTTCCATTTTTGGTTACTGTTCTCTGATTGGACAGAGCACACTGTATATAGAGGTTGTTGTTTCTCACATTATACCAACTACTCCTCAACATTTTATCCTGCTATCGAGCACCAACATTCAAATTCTTCTTATTAAAAAAACACTTAATTTAGTTCTAATTTTTGTTTAAATCTAATTTAGATTTTCTGTTTCCTTCCTAAAAAGGAAATTTGTTGCTTTCTAACTTTCTCTCCACTGATTACTTTTATCACGTTCTCAACAAGGATCTTTTGTTCCATTCTCAACACTCTCTAACAAATATCTCTTCTGATATTTAATCCAAAATGGAGTTCACTGTTCAAAATAATAACCTTCTGTACTCAATTTCTTTCACTGAGGATATTGCTCGGATAGGAGTGCGAGATTTATCAAACGGAATGTATGAGTCTGTGATCACTTTACCCATTACTGTGTGGCACATTATTGAGCACCAGCGACAACAGTTTGATACATATCATCAGGGACAGGTTCCAATAACAGAGAATCAGCTCGGAACTCACGCGATGTGACACGAAGTTGCTGTTGTTAGTGGACACCACTATCCTCACGTTAATAGATCTGATTTTACCGCCAACTACGTAGCTGGAAACATTCAGTACACATTTCCGTGGGAGGAAGGGCAAATTCCAAACAGCTGGTTCACTACACCGGACGTATGTCAGGTATCAAGCCCGTAGGTGGAAAATAATCTTCTCCAAATAGTTTCAAGAGCTCGTAGTAGAGAACATAGCGAGTTGAGTATCGACACAAGTACCACCACGTCATTCAACGATCTGGAAAACTTTGATCCAGCGCAGTACTATGGATCCACTGACATTTCAACTACACCCTCGATGACAACTCCTTCGAATGATGAAGGAACAGCTCGCAACCCTATCTTTTTCAGTGATGTACCTAATACCCCAGTCACTTTTCAACCAACCCAACTACCTGGTAGAATAGAGCGGCAAAGAGGCTTCGGTAATGAAATTTAGAACTTGCCAGAATATGTTATTGAAACTCTTTTTGAATGATTTGTATGTTCAATTTTGTAAACTATTTTATATTTGTTCATAAAAAAATAAAGTTGCTGAATACTTTTTAGGTGTTTTCTATTAAATAAACATTTTCAATTATAAAATTTTTTAATTACTTTTTTCAAGTTTTTCAGAATAAAGATTAACAGGAAAGGTTAGTTGATAATTTAGGTACTTGATTATTATTAAAAACATTGTGTATGACGAATTGAATTTTGATATTTAAGAAAGCTGTCGAATTTATTTTCGATCTTTAACAAAAAAGTGTCGAGAAAAAATTCGATTTTTAAGAAAAAAATATTGCTACAAATCCGATTTTTAAGCTGCAAGAACAGATTCAAAACTTGTCATTTTAAAAATGATTAAATTTTTTGTTTTTTGCATAAAATCATACCGTAAAACAAAAAAAAATGAGAAAAAAATGCTCATTTTGTTCGCACAATTTGGTAAAAATTATTTTTAACGAAAAATCTGTGATTTTATTTTTGTCTTTTAACAAAAAATGTTGTTTGAAAATTCGACATTTAACAAATAAACTGAGTTCAATAATTGTCTTTTAGTTTTTACACTAGATTTGAAACATTTTAGTACAAACACTTTATTACTTTCTAACTTCAAAGTACAACATTGGGTTATCAATTATTCCATGACCATCTAGTAAACAATCAATATTTTTTATTAATTCACTTCATACTTTGAGTTCTTAAGTGACTGAATTCGGTCGCAGAAGGACGATCTCAATGTTTGTGTGCTTGCATTTCTTTGCTCAGCTCTCAGTAGATGTCTCTTGAACTTCCTTCTACTCAATCTCTTCTTAGACAAGCTGGGTAATTTTTCAACAAATTTTATTATCCAATTTATGTTGTACCGCTCTCTTCAATTGAGTAAAAACAAGTCCTGCTTCGTCCATTGTGTAGCCAAAAAACTGATGTTTATATAAGGTGTATAAGCAGTCCACTGTCTGATATTGAAAAGATAAATCATCCATTTTTTGGAGTAATTCATTAATGGAATATGAAATGAGAATTATGTGATAGGAACAATTTTTCAGAGGACAAAAAGTGTAATTGTGAGACGCAACAGAGTATTCGTTATTAAGCAAGTAAGGTTTATAATCCTTAATCGATACGCAAATGAACGAAGCTTTCTCACAATATTTTGTTATAAAAGTCAGGTGAAACTTGACACTTTACTGCTGCCATTCTGTAACCAAAGTGATTTTGGAGTGATTCTTTTAATCTGCCGTATAAGGAAGTAACGCAATTGAGTTCAAATGCAACAAAAATTTCATTTGAAAAATGACACAGTTCAAGAGACAGCAGCTCAGAAAAATCCGTTGTTTTACTTGTTCTAAATATTTCAAACACAATTACTCGCTAATGCACCACAGACGTGCTAAACTTCAAAATAAATACGCTGCTCTGGTTCAAATGTTTGCTCAACTTAAAATTTCTGACTAAGTTTCCTTATAAAGAATTTTTACACAATTGAATTTCCATACTTGGAAATTAAAAAAGGATAATGACATCATTACCAAAATTACCAAGGTAATCGGAAACAAAAGAGGGAATAAAATTACAAGTCAAATCATTCAATTAATTTCTCTCTGTCAGATTAAGATGATAAAATTTCTCTCTCTAAAGTTTCTCCGTTTTAATCGAGTGCTCCGTCTATGTTTACCGATTCTCAACCTAAAAGTGGAACTGATTCGGTTCCGTTTTATATAGACTTTGGTTCTAACCCAAAAATATTTGGGAGATTTACTGTGTCCCAGATTTTTAAAAACGGACAAAATTATTATGAACCAATTTTCAAAGTCTTCAAAAAAGATAACTCTGGAACATTTGAGAACTACCAACAGCTTCGAATTGGAGATTACGAATTCACATAATTCTGTTTCCTCAAGAACAGTATCCTGGATGGGGAGTTGGAACTGAGTGATCCCCGACTCAATTTGACAAGAACCCATGTATGAAGGATATGCTGCAACGATGTTATAAAGTCAGAGAGGTCAGCACAGGACGAAATCGACAAATATTTGTGACTTTCAACGAATATATGAGATCAAGGAACCGATTCAAAATTTAAATGGCTTTTCTAATATTTAACAATGTACCTTTCAGTAATAAATGTTGGGTGATTTTGTAATGCCTTTGTCTTCTCTACAAAAAAATTTTAAAAGTCTTTGATCTGAGAATGATTTGGGATATTGTTGCTCAAGAAACATTTTTTTGAATCTCAGAGATAAGTCAAAGGTTTTCACGTTAGACTTCATTACGAACTTAAAGGAAATTCCTATACTGTTCGTGAAGCTCAAAATTTTTCTAAACTAGAAAATTTGGACATAGAGTCCCAAACTTCAGAATTTAAAGGAGTTATTCACAACGGATTACGCAGAACAAGTCTTATATATCGTTCAGATAAACAACAAGTTACCATTTCACAACATCGTTGGAACGGATATCAGTGATATTGAATTAAAAAAAGAAGAGTTTGAGAACTTACTAGAGCATCTCCCTACACTTTTATCAAATTGAAAAGTTTAAGAAAACTTGCATTGACATGGATGAAGGAAAGCAAAGTTGAAGGACATTGTCATTCTTGTCAACATATTCAATTGATACGGAAGCATCCCTTCAATGTTTCCCGAAAATGAAAAACGCAAAAACTGTTTTTTTGAGAATATAAATTTGGAGGAAATTAACCAAAAATTTGGGGAAGCAATTATACGTATCGACACAAAAAGACATATTACTGTGCAGAGAAGAAAGCTTATGCTTACGGAACTTGGACTCTAGAATATTTTTTAACGTATAATATTTCTAATTTCTATATGTAATTTTTATTTGTATTTGTGATCGTTTTGTAATTTATTATTTTTATTTTACTACTTTTGAAATCACAGAGAAGTAGAATTCCCAGTTCACAAAAGTGATTTTCCCTTAAAAATAAGGTATAAATGAACGAGCATACAAATAACGGTTTAAATTTAGGTAATTTTGTCTTTGATGATAATAACCAGGAACGACAATTGTGGTAATGTTTTGGACAGACTTGTAATAGATCTCTGGTGGTTTTTTTATCCCAACTTTTTGTTATTTTGTTAATATTAGCGTGCTGTATAGCAAGAACAACTCTTGCTGAAACCTGTGAAGAAACAGCAGTTTGGATTGCTATATTATTCAGTACAGTCGGTTATATTTTACCTTCTCCTAAACTATGAACAAAATAATTTCTAATAAACGCATTTTCATTTCATTGGTGAGACCAAGCGCGTCTGGAAAATCTCATCTTATCCATGATTGGCTAATTATTGGAACTTCTCAACCCGATTTTGATAAAATTTACTATTTTTATCAACATTATCAATCACTTTACGGACTAATGTCCAAAAACATTAAGAACATTCATTTTATTCAAGGAGTTGACTTTGAGTTCATTCAGAGTCTACCCAATAATGAAACAAAGTATTTGCTGATTTTTGATTATTCTTGTGAGGAAATCTCAAGCTCGAAAGAATTTGTCAAAATCGCCACAGCTTGAAGACACAAAGGACTTAGTACAATATATATATATATATATATATATATATATATATATATATATATATTTATATACGTATATATATATATATATATATATATATATAAAGCACAATCTTTTTCAACAGAGTAGGTTGGGAAGAGATATTGAGTTACAAAATACTCATATTGTTTTATTCAAGTCTTCTAGAGATGTTGTCCAGATTAACACTCTCAGTCATCAGCTCGGGTTAGGATCACAATTAAAATAATGCTATACAAAAGCTACTTCAGTCCCGTATGGTCATTTACTCATTGATCTGACTCCGAAAACAGTCGACTCTCTTATAATTTGCACGAACAGTGGTTCTATTCCCACTATTTTTTTCTCCTTAAAAGGAAATAAGAGATTAATTTTTTGAACAATGAACACACAACATCTCTACTCTAACACCTTCTCGAGGGACAACTACAGGAAATACAAAACAAGACGTAATAAAGTACAGAGAGGAAATTCATCAACTCGTGCTAAAAAGAACTGGAATAAATAAAAGAAGAGCAATTTTAAGTTCACGAAAAGGAATAGAGCTCATATAAATTTCGACACCATCTATCATTAATCGATTGTCTTGAACTGGAACAGTTTGTTTTGATTCCTAAACGCCTTTACGAACAAAAATTCAAATTAGAAGTTAAAAATTCGGACACTTTTGAGCAGAAACCAGTTTCTGTCCCAACAAATTTGAACCCTAATTACAAGGAAATCAGCAACAAAACCAGATCTTTAAAGAAAGAATGAGTTATAGATCAAATTTTGAATTCACCACGAGTCAAGCTATCTCTCAACGACACAATTTTATTAGATGGAAGAGATACAGAAGTAGCTTTCGCAGATTTTGCTTTTGCATTAAAAAGAAAGAACGTTGATTTTCCGACATATATTACACAATACTTGATGCTACCGGAATAAATCCGCAAAAAGTAAAAAACAAAGATGCCAAAAGTAAAGACAGAGGGAGCTGGATCCCTTTCAAAATCTGAAAAAGCCAAGCTACAAAGGCTCTATAGAAAAGCCGCATATGGATCAATTAAAAATCTACAAAAGGCAAGTGGGTTATCCAAAAAGAAAGTTGCCTACTTTCTACACAGTAAAGATCTGGTGTTGATCTGGTGTCACAGTAAAGATCTGGAACGAATGAGATGTGGTGTCTCGATCTAGCTTTTATGGATAAATTATCGGATACTAATAATGGAGTGAAGTATTTTTTAGTATGTGTTGACGTCTTTTCTCGCTTTGTTCGTGTGCAACCAATGAAGTCAAAGTACTCTACCGATGCAGTTTTAGCTTTCAAAAAAAAGTTGCGCAAAAAGAGTATGCCAGCGAAAGTATGGGTTGATCAGGAAACAGAGTTTAGTGGTGAGTTTCGAAAGTTTTATAAGGACAAGAAAATCAAAATTTACTCTACTAGAAGTGAAACGAAAGTTGTTGTAGCAGAATCAGATACAAAATCTCTGAAAAACATTATTTATTGCTATATGGATGAAAATGGTAACAAATACATGAGAAAAATTGACTTCTATCTCAAAACAATGAAAACAAGAGTTAATCGCTCAACAGGCGAAGCTCCAAAAAATGTAACAAATAAAGACTTTTTGTCAATTTTTTACAGAAACCCAATTGACCAATATAAGAGACCACGCTCTAAAGTTGGTGAAAATGTTTGAATATCAAAAACAGATATTCCATTCAGAAAAGGTTATAAATCTCAGTTCACATGAAATCTTCAAAATTGCTAAAATTGCTACTTTTAAACCACCAACCTATAACCTTTGTGGAGAACAAGGTGATGAAATTCTTGGTAAATTTTATGAACAAGAGCTTTCAAAGTGTATCATTTAAAGATGAGCTCTTTCACTGTTGAGTTGGTTTCCAATTCGTCGTTTGATTGTTACCCAAACAATACACAAAGTTCTTTCACGAGTTTTCTACCAGAACAAATTAATCTTGATGAAGAATGGGAGGTAGCGATAACACAACTGTCGTATCCTTTCTTGTACCAAAACATAACAGAGGGTAAATTCTTCAATCCAGGTCTATGCCCCTCGATCTCTGATATTGTCAATGAAACGAACAGAAAAATACAGGAACGCGAAGAGTATGAAAAAACGTCAATCAAGTTACACGTTACCAAAATTACACAGCGAATTTCTTTGAGTCTTCCGAATCAAAACCCTTTAATTGTCATTTTTAGTGCCGATCTTTGTCATGTCTTTGGATGCGAAGAAGCTGTTTATGGTCTGGGTGTTTTCATGAGTGATGGTGGTCCACATTTTCCCAAGTTCCCTTATGACATTGTACGAATACACACCTGAATGATATATAGTGATATTGTTGAATACAATATTGTGAGTGAAAAATTTTGAATATCAAAAAAAGATATTCCATTCAGAAAAGGTTATAAATCTCAGTTCACAAATGAAACCTTCAAAATTGCTAAAATTGCTACTTTTTAACCACCAACCTATAACCTTTGTGGACAACAAGGTGATGAAATTCTTGGTGAATTTTATGAACAAGAGCTTTCAAAGTGTATCGTTTAAAGATGAGCTCTTTCACTGTTGAGTTGGTTTCCAATGCGTCGTTTGGTTGTTACCCAAACAATACACAAAGTTCTTTCACGAGTTTTCTACCTGAACAAGTTAATCTTGATGAAGAATGGGAGGTAGCGATAACAGAACTGTCGTATCCTTTCATGTACCAAAACATAACAGAGGTAAACTCTTCTATCTATATGAAGCAACACCATATACAAAACCATCGGATAAATGTACACTTGATCCAGGTCTATACCACTCGATCTCTGTCATTGTCAATGAAACAAACAGAAAAATACAGGAACGTGAAGAGTATGAAAAAACGTCAATCAAGTTACACGTTACCAAAATTACACAGCGAATTTCTTTGAGTCTTCCGAATCAAAACTCTTTAATTGTCATTTTTAGTGCCGATCTTTGTCATGTCTTTGGATGCGAAGAAGCTGCTTATGATCTGGGTGTTTTCATGAGTGGTGCTGGTCCACATTTTCCCAAGTTCCCTTACGACATTGTACGAATACACAACTTAAAGATATATAGTGATATTGTTGAATACAATATTGTGAGTGATACAAAAACTGCTCTTTTACGATGCATTCCGTTGGTATCAAAAACTAAGAATGGAGATATCACCTCAACGGGACAATACTTGAATTATCAAAATTTTCCAAACTTACAATTTAAAAAAATTCTAAAAAACTTATCCCACAGCCTAAAACTTGAGCTCCGGGACTTTTATGATGAAAAAGTTCCTTTCAACTCTGTTGGTGTAACAAAAGCGGTACTAATGTTTAGAAAAATTTCTGGCAATCATTTTTAGATTTAAAGTTGTAGAAAATGGTTGCTGATAGTGATTTACCGTATTTTCGTGGTTATTTAAGACAGAGGGGAAGAGGATTCGGAGCGTTAGCACAAACAACTGGGAGGACAGCTATTCCATTCTTGAGGAGATTTGGTGTGCCAGCAGCAAAAAGAGTTGGTGCTGATTTGCTAGATATAGCTACACCAGAAATTGGAAAGGTTCTAACGGGAAAGAAAAAATTCAAATCTGTGGCTGCAGATGTTGGAAAGAAAACATTACGTAAACAGCTAGGTGGTGGAAAAATTAGGAAACGTCGCATTATTCGAAGAATTCCCCCAAAAACCAGTCGACGTCGTCGAACTGGAAGAGATATTTTTTCTAAGCTAAAATGAGTTTTAGATCAACAAACGATAGCAACTTTCGTTATGATCACTTTACGAACTCTTGCTTGTAGATTTTTGACAAAATTCCTGTTTTAGAACCAATTGAATCTTCTCACGTTCAAGAAGTTTATCCCAGTATTTCATTGGATGACAGCAGCATTGAATTCGAGTTCGAAACAGATAGAAGCATATATCTGGATATGAGAGATATCCAACTTCAAATCAAAGTTGGTTTACAAAAGGGAAGATTGTTTGATGACTTTATGAAAAAAGACGAGCATGGAATATCAGATATGGGAATGTCTTTCACAGATGATGATTTATTTTATCTGACTCACGTCAACAAATTATTGCAGTCGCTCTTCTCCAACTGTCAGGTGTATCTGAACAATCAACAGGTTTACAACTCAAATGGTCTCTATGGACATAAAGCTTTAATTTCCAATGAAGTTAACGCTTCCGCAAGAAATTATGAAGGTATTTTGGCTTGTCATGGATATGAATTTGAAAAAGAACCTAGCGATTTTGATAAAAGCCCTTTTATAGATCGAGAGGAAGGACTTTTGCTGAAAAATGGAACTATTTATTACGGTAAATTAGCAATTGATTTGTTCCAATGTGAAAAGTTACTGCTTCCAAATGCAAAAGTTAGACTGAAATTGATGCCTGCAAGACCCAATTTTTACAAGATCTCCTACAATCCTCACGTCTCCCTTAAAGTTCTTGACTGTTCCCTGTTTACAAGACGTGTTGTTGTTAACGAAGTGTATCACCAGACTATCAAATATCAATTAACTCATCAACCTGCTTGTTACAACTTTATGGAAACAATTGCACGAACATTTATTATTCCTTCGGGACAGAACCTGTTTATTCAGGAAAATGTTTATAACAATGATCCAATCAGAAGAATAGCTATTGCGATGAACACAAATTCAGCATTCACAGGACATTTTCAAGAAAATCCTTTCCATTATCAGAAATTTGGCTTACGAGAACTAAGAATTGTTCGAGGAGGTAGAGCTATAGTATCAGTTGATACAACCAATGACTGTTGAGCATGTGTAACAACATTGAAAGCAATGAATTTCAACGAAGAGGTTCCTGCGTTACCAAATAATCTATTTCAGAACCATTATGTGCTTGTATTTGATCTCACTTCACTTCAAGATGCTGGCGAAAATATTCATTATCCTGAGCTCAGCGGTGAAAGTATCCGATCAGAAATGTTCTTCGACCGCCCGCTAACAAACGTGACAAAATTAATTGTTCTAGGAGAAAGGATGTCCACTGTCAAAATTGATCAGTTCGGAACGGTTGCTAAAAATGTCTGAAGATTTTTGCGTTAACGAAAATTTTTTCATACTTTTTTAAGTTTTTTATGGGTTTTACATCATCGCTTGCCGCATTGGAACATTTGTGGGTTATGTATTATCATCACCCAGTTGCCATTCTCTTCACCAAATAATTTCTTTAATTGGACGTTAACTGGGGGCGAACTAATTCAAACTTTTTTGTTTACGTTCCTCTCCTAAGTTTTCTTGTACTTTTTCTTAATTATTTTTTTCTACCCCAACTTCCATAACAATTCTGTTGACAAAATTAAAAAATCAAGCAAAGTTTCCTTAGAGCAAGGTAAAAAGTCCAATGATTGTTGCTTTTTTGAAGAGAATCAGTCTTTTCAGCTTGACTGTACAGTTAGAAATCCGTGTGTTAATGGTACTTGCGATATAAAGCAGAGAAAATTGTTTGTCATGGATAACACTTCACTGAGACAGATTATTGAACGAATCCCAGAACTCAAATACCGCTGTATTGGATCCTTTCCCGCAGATTGTGTTCCAAGACTACCCACATTCAGCTTTGCTATCATCAACACTTCTCGGAGCAGTGAAGCTGGGGAGCATTGGATAATGATTGCTCGAACTTATTACTATGCTGATTCTTTGGCCCATCTAATCACAAAATACAAATTTTTGAATAAAAGGTATCAGAAAATGATACAACAGCCAGTTCAGAAAACTGATAATTTGTGTGTGGATTTTACACAATATTTGCAGCATTTCAACTATTTAAATTTTTTCAAACAAAACTGAACAATGTTAATGATGTTCATGTTTTAAACTTTATCAGTAATTATATGGCAATTAGATAAATTTAATGTAAAATAAGTCGAAGTGTAATAAAGTGGACGGTAATTTTTTTCTAAATTCCCTAATTCTTCGTTAGTTACTCAAATTTTTGTTGTCGACTTTATTAACAACTTGGCTAAATGTACGTTAAAACTCTTTTCTTTTGTACTATCACAATGTAAACGTTTGACTAATTTTGTATTTGCATGTACTTAATTTGTACTCTGTCTCTTATTTTGTTTTTTTTTAATTCTTTTTTTTCTTTTATTTAACATTTTTCCAAGTTATGAGCGCGTAAAATTGCACTAGTAGTGTGACAGTGCCAGACTAGCAAGAGTTTGTTTCGATCTACCGACCTCTGAGTTATGAGCTCAGCACGCTACCAGTGCGCCATCTTGCTATTTAGGGTCAGCTATACCTAATCTTAAAACATTGCAGCGGCTATACCTAATCCTAATACATTGCGGCGGCTATACCTAATCTTAATACATTGCGGCGGCTATACCTAATCTTAATACATTTCGGCGGCTCTACCTAATCTTAATACATTGCGGCGGCTATACCTAATCTTAATACCTTGCGGCTGCTATACCTAACCTTAATACATTGCGGCTGCTATACCTAATCTTAATACATTGCAGCGGCTATACCTAATCTTAATACATTGCGGCGGCTATACCTAATCTTAATACATTGCGGCTGCTATACCTAATCTTTATACATTGCGGCTGCTATACTTAATCTTAATACATTGCGGCGTCTATACCTTATCTTAATACATTGCGGCGGTTATACCTAATCTTAATACAATGCGGCGGCTATACCTAATCTTAATACATTGCGGCGGCTATACCTAATCTTAATACATTGCGGCGGCTATACCTAATCTTAATACATTGCGGCGGCTATACCTAATCTTAATACATTGCGGCGGCTATACCTAAACTTAATACATTGCGGGGGCTATACCTAATTTTAATACATTGCGGCGGCTATACCTAATCTTAATACATTGCGGTAGCTATACCTAATCTTAATACATTGCGGCGGTTATACCTAATCGTAATACATTTCGGCGGCTATACCTAATCTTAATACATTGCGGCGGCTATACCTAATCTTATTACATTGCGGCGGCTATACATAATCTTAATACATTGCGGCGCCTATACCTAATCTTAATACATTGCGGCGGCTATAATTAATCTTAATACATTGCGGCGGCTATACCTAATCTTAATACATAGCGGCGGCTTTACCTAATCTTAATACATTGCGGCGGCTATACTAATCTTAATACATTGCGGCGGCTCTACCTAATCTTAATACATTGCGGCGGCTATACCTAATCTTAATACATTGCGGCGGCTATACCTAATCTTAATACATTGCGGCGGCTATACCTAATCTCAATACATTGCGGTGGCTATACCTAATCTTAATACATTGCGGTGGTTAAACCAAAAAAATTTTGAAATTTACTGCAAGGGGAATTATCCGTTAATGCGCGCTGCCTTTACAATTCCCCTGCGCGCTGACTCTACAATTCCCCGCCTGTAAAATTCCCCTGCGCGCTGCATTAATCCCTAAATGACCTCTAAAATCACGTGACATGTGGCTCCGGAAAATCACCCTGATCTGCTCCTACCTTACTACTCACACCCTGGAACACATGTAGGCGCCCCTAGATTTATCCCCAATCTTAATACATTACTGTAGACCCGCTCAGAAAAAGAACTCCTATACCCTTTCCTTATACATGGGGTCTACATCCCCCGGGGAGACTTGCTCACCCTATTACTACTAAAATACCTCATCTTTTGTTATGGTTGATACCATAGGTCTGACTTTAGCCCGAGTTGAGACTTTAGCTAGATTTAGAATCAAAACTATAATCTGTACCTAAACCATAGAGTAGTTAAAAGCCATAGTTGTGACTGGGTTGGCCCATTAACATTAAGACATAGTTAGAGATATAGTAAGAGATAAAACGTAGGGTATAATTAAAAAAAAATTAAAATTTTAAATTGAGTAACTACGTGAGACAAATGCCCAATTTTTGATGATGATCCGAGGGCTCGAGATTATGCAGAATGAGCATTTTGACAAAAGCCAGAATCTGGTCACAGGGCACTTTTTTCCCACTACTTTTTATTTTTTTGCCCTGTCTGCCGATTTCTACATGGTTATCAAGTTTCAACAGCAAGATACATTTCTCCATTTTAGCCAGGAGACTTACTGCCAAGTGAAATCCAGTAACAAAATCAAAAATAGAGGAAACACTTGGTATTTTTTGATGCGTTGATCACAATCATTGACACCGCACTTCAAAACGAATCTTTCTTTATTTTTGTCTCTATTCAACATTTCTGTCATACAATAAATATCTAATTTCTTGGTGCTTTTTTAAGTAAACTTACCTAAGAAGTCATTTTTGTTTCATGAGGTTAATTTCTTTATCTTGGCCGAGGGATTTGCTTTTGTAATTTTTTAGCATATTTTTTTTCAATTCTAATTTCTCCTCTCACTCATTTTTTTTTTGTTGTAGCTTAGTTGCCAATATAAATTCCTAATTTGCGTTGGTTATCTCATTGGGCCATAGAACATATGGCTATCGGTTCAGCCTGGCGAAGTCCAGTTTAAAGTTTAAACTTTAAAAAATTGAGCCAAATCCGTACACAAAATCAGTTAAATACGGTATATTGCAGGGACGAAAATGCACTCCTCTCAGCATCAACCCCTTTGGGACAAAAAAAACCTTGAAACTTCTCTCAGATATTAGAAGTGGACAATGCAACCCGAAACTTGTTGGCGCATCTTTCAGTATCATATATGGAAGCTAGCATCGTTTCGAATAAGGATTTCGAAGTAAATGTTTCAAACCTTAGTTTTTGACCTCTGTGATTTCTATACTACTTGTTTTCCTAAAATATTTGCATGATTTTGAATTTTAGCAAATTTTGCTATATTTTTCTCTCGGTTTCCTTTTAATCTCGTAAATGAGATTGGTTGCCAATGAGGAACAAGTGAATCTAATTTTTAACATCAGTTTTTAGAGCAGTTTTTGTTTGATTTCGAAATTTTTTGTTATTGTTCTTTTTTCTTCGCGTGGTCAAATAGCTTAGTTCAGAAATAACTGACGGCACAGAGAAACTTTTCTATATGAAATTTTAGGTGAATTTTTGAACCTTGCCTTCAATTTGATTTCTGTTTGCTATTATATTGAGGCGCCTGACTTTCAGGGAATTTTTTGCCAAAATGATATTCACCATTTCGTTTGTTGTTGCGTTGTTGCCGTGTCTTCTATTCTTTTTGCCCTGTCTGTCTTTAATTTCCGCAAGGTAGCCAAATTTTGTATAATTTTAAGTTTCAATAGTATGATACATTAATTTTTTCTAATTACATTTTATTTTTTTTCTGTGGTTGGTTCGGTATTGCTTTTTTTTCAAGTAAACTTAGCTGCTTTTCTTTTTTTCCTGGATTACTGCCAAGAGAAATCAAGAACCAAATCTTTTTTGTGTTCAATTTTTTAAACACATTCTTTGACACCGCTCTTCTTTCCTTTTTTCGTCTCTGTCCAACACTGCTGTCATACCCTAAATATCTAATTATTTGAAGCTTTATTCAGTAAATTTACGTACGAAGTCATTTTTAGATTTATGAAGTTAAATTCTTAAGCTTTAGTAAAGGATCTGCCTTTGCATTTTTCAAAAATATTTGTTCAAGTTTGATTTCACCTGTCACTCATTTCTTGTTGTAGCTTAGTCACTAATACAACTCCCTAATTTGCGTTGCTTGTCTCCTTGAGCCCCAAAACTTAAGTCTATCGTTATGAGCTTACGAAGTCAAATTAATAAACAAAAGAAGCGGAGTTCGCTCCAAAAAATCTGTTAAAAACGACATGATGCAGTCAGTAGGTACAAAACACACAACTCGGCATAGTCCTGTTTTGGGACAAAATATCACTGATAACCCCATCTCAGATGTAAGAAGTGGAGAATGCAATATGAAATTGAAATTTAAGCTACAGATAAAATCGTCTGGGACAATCCCCTTTGTCCTTAACACAATTTGGTGCGATTGCATCTCAAATTAATTTACGAGGATTCAATTTTAGTTGCATAACCTCAATGCAAGCGAGAAGGCAACAGAAGAACTCCTCAACCAAAAAATTGAGAATTTTTGATAAACGAATAATGGAAGTTGGAAACTAATGGGTTGAAAAACCGAAAACCCATTGTTCTCAGGCGAATGGAATGACTTTCTCTGTTTTGTACCTCAACACTGGCGTTGAGCGATGACCAAATTTTATAGCTAAAATCCGCATAGCAAAAATGACAATTTTCCACGGCGTAATTTTGGCATCTTAAAGAAGAAGCACTGAACCGGCCTATCGCTATCACGTTTGACACAATTTAGCTGAATTGCATCTCAATTCAATTTACCAGGATTCAATTTTAGTTGCGTAAGCTCAATGCAAGCGAAAAGCAACAGAAGAAATCCTCAACCAAAAAAAAATGAGAAATTTTGATCAACGAATAATGGAAGTTGGAAACTAATGGGTTGAAAAACCGAAAACCCATGGTTCTCAGGCGAATGGAATGACTTTCTCTGTTTTGTACCTCAACACTGGCGCTAAGCGATGACCAAATTTTGTAGCTAAAATCTGCATAGCAAAAATGACAATTTTCCACGGCGTAATTTTGGCATCTTAAAGAAGAAGCACTGAACCGGCCTATCGCTATCACGTTTGACACAATTTAGCTGAATTGCATCTCAATTCAATTTACCAGGATTCAATTTTAGTTGCGTAAGCTCAATGCAAGCGAAAAGCAACAGAAGAAATCCTCAACCAAAAAAAAAATGAGAAATTTTGATCAACGAATAATGGAAGTTGGAAACTAATGGGTTGAAAAACCGAAAACCCATGGTTCTCAGGCGAATGGAATGACTTTCTCTGTTTTGTACCTCAACACTGGCGCTAAGCGATGACCAAATTTTGTAGCTAAAATCTGCATAGCAAAAATGAAAATTTTCCACTGCATACTTTTGGCATCTTAATGAAGAAGTACTGAGCCGCCCTATCGCTATCACATTTGACAGGTAACTTTTCTTACCAACAGACAAATTAGGAGGTGATAAAAAGGGACACTTTTACACAAAGATAAAAGATTTGACCAAAAACTAAGATCTTGAAATTAAAAAAAAACTCATTCGTAGTTTCTTGACTGAAAATATTCCAGATAACGAAATTCAAAGCAACTGCAAAACAATAGGGCACATTCGAAATAGCTATTAAAAAGGAATTAAGAGCTCAGCCGAAAACTCGAAAACTTAAAACAACGCCTCTCCGAATGCTGAAAGTAAATGCAATTAACTCACAACAGCACTTGCGCCCACCAGTTCGAATCTTCTCATTTGTTTACAACTTCAATCTCCCGTAAGGCGATCAATCTACCCAGTGCGATGATTCCCGATAAATTCTGGCGGGAAAACCGGGATAACTACCATTCCTGGTATTTCCCGCTAAAATTGCCAAATTTCTGTCAGGAAATTCCAGGACTGACAGGAAAAATCAAAGATTGATATAATTCCCGATTTCCCTGGTATTTTCCTGATAAAAATCCTGGTAATCCCGCTCGATGTGTCGAGAAATTACCGTAAATTACCATTAAATGCCGTTCCTGGTAGGATTCCTGGTATTTTCCCGCCGGGAAATTAGGAAAGTATATCGCAAAAATTACCGGGAAAATTCCATTCCTACCGAGAAACGTTGCGGTGGGTATCTACTAATTGTGGATTTATGTGATCACTGAGACAAAATATGTTTTACATTGCTAAAACGGAGCAATTAATTCAGTCTGCAAAAGCAAGTGGCTGAACTTTGTGGAAAACCTAGAAAACTAATCTCTGACATCAATGGCAGGAAACCATTCAAATCGTTTTTTGAAAATTCAAAACAAAAATTGTACATACATTCTTCAAGCGGAATGGGACAGTGATTGCTTCGAAGAACTTAATATGAAAATGAATTCCTTGTAATTAGGGATCAAAGAGCAGTTTTTAGCAAAAATTATGAAGATAATATTCAAAATGCCATGTAACAGCCACATAAACCGATGGGTTGACCAACTTCATCCTTATCATTATTCATTTCAAAAATTTGACAGGCACAGGGAAAGATTTTGTTGACCACGCGTGCGCCAAATCTTATCAACGAGCTAAAAATTATACTTACATCATAACTAAAAAATAGACAATCCGTTAAGTATACATCAATAACAGAAAAAATTTGAAAACATTATATTCAAAGGAAAATCCACAAATAAAATACAATCAGTTGCATCCAATAATTTCTATTGACGCTTTCTTGGTAAAGATTACCCCAGAACTTTTTTGACTGCGTCGTAAAAGCCGTTGCAATTAAAGTTTCATTGCAAATAAAAACTTCTTTTCACATTCCGACGTAATGTCAATGCTCAAACTTTTTTCATGTTGCAGAAAAATTGTTATTTTGTGAAACAACTCGGAAAGTCGGCTCCTAAAAAATGCTCAATGCTATTGGCAAAAAGCTCTAAAGATGGTCTATTCTCTCTAATAAAAGATCTCAAAATCAGTAGACAAGAACCGTTTTTTACCCTATTTTTATGAAGCGTTTTTCAATGGCAGATTGAAAAAGACGATAGATTGACACACATTTGCAAACAGTTGCTAACAAAAGTTCCCATTTTTTTTTCAAATTAGTTTGTCTGCATTTTTTGCTTTTATTAGCGTGCCTTTTGTTAGTTTTACATCAGTATTGCTATCCATAAACTTATTTCTATCTTTTTTCACATCATTAGTATTTTTGCAAATTTTTACGAATTATTTTTGCTTCAGTTGCTATTAGTGTTTTTGCTAGTGTTTCAGAATAAAATTTTTATTGTTACTGGAAATTAACCGAGAAATCTCTTTCTTGTTTACAGAATAGGTTACAGGTTTTTTTGTATTTTCTGTTTCCAACAGAACGCAAATACTTGTTAGAACAGAAAATAGCTGCATACAACGACGTGGGTTTGACTGGTCTGAGTATAATTTTAACAAGAAATTTCCAAAAATGTTTCCAAAGAATTTATATTCCTCAAGTTTTTTGGTACTCTTTTCGTTCGTTTATGGGGGCATGCTCTCGCTTAAACAAGACTTACAAGTAATGTGTGATAAATCAATTTCTTTGCGTTTTTTCTTCTTAACAAGTACGTTTATTGTTTTCGTGGCCATGTTGACATTAATTTTTTCTTTCTATGTTTTTATAATTTCTTACGTCACGTAATGCAAAGAGGGACAAAATTTTAGATGAAAACATTGGAATATTTTTTGGCTGGGTTAATTATATTATTTACTACAGGCCATGATTTTCAAAACTTTTTCTGTCTTTTTCACGCCCCAACTCAAACTGAATCGTATGCGAAATTGTACTTCAGAAATATTCTACCCGAGATTGCCTTTTTGCTTCTAGGGATGAAAAAGAGTTTTCTTTTGTTCTTTATTCTTTTTAAGACTGATACCATTATAAAAGAGAACAACAGCTAAAAAACGGCCTATATTTGACAACAATGATTGTAAACTTGGAAACATTTATTTGAAAAAAAACTGTCCCCATTTTTGGGGGTCGCCCTCCTGGTTGGGAAATACAATCTAGACAACTACGATTGACTTTTTTAAACACTTGATCATAACTTTGGTTTATTGCAAAACTTTTAGCGTGTTTTTATTGAGTTTTATATTGCGGGAATACATTTTTTGCGGTTAGGTGAAAACCGGGCAGACTCGTTATTTTTCATAAAAAATCAGATATTTGTTTTTATTTGTTTCTTTTTGTTTCTTGTCAACGTAATGCCAAACGTGAAAACGAATAAAAGGAGTTATTGGCATAATTTTGGCATTGTTGATCCGTTTTGAGAAAAAAAAAACTTTCGAAAAATTTTTTGCTCAAACCTATTTAAAACAAATAATCGTTTGTGATTTTGAATTTAAGCATAAATTATATAGGAATCCTCTTTCATCTCGTCAATAAGTTCTTTTTTGTTTTTAGGTAAAGTTTCTCCAGTTTATCGGTGTTTTTGACAGACTTTCTTGAAAAGCACGCACGCTCTCACCAAACAAAATTTGCGTATTTATTTAGGCTTAATTTAAATTTCCAACGGTATCTAACTTATCACAGTCTTATTTGTCCTTTCTCGAGTACTCTGCTTATATCATTCAATGCTTGCTTTCCAAGATTTTGTGCAGTAATGCTTGAAAAATCGGTCGCAAAAAAACAAAGCAATCAGTATCCAAAGACATCCGAAGACACGAGATGTGGCTATTCTCAACTCCAGGCCAACCGGCCTCAAAGGAACACAAAAATATAAAATTATTGGCCTAAATTTATTTAGAGACACTTATTATTAAAAACACTTAAAAATCTTATTATGAGTTGAAAATTTTTGTCAAGAATTCACAGCTTTTTACCTCAATCGGTCAAAATTTCAATTTTTAACGTATTAGTGCAATCTGTTGTAATCAGTTCTGTTCGAAACTTGACTATAAACAGAAAAAGTTGCCAAGAAAAAACCGCAATCGTATATTAAAAATTGGTTTGTCAGCTACATTTTCTGTTCTGCAAAAATACGCCAAGAACAATTAATAGCTTGCTTCTCTCTCAATTTCAAATTGAACTAAACTAAATAATTTTATTTTAAGTGCGGCATTTCATATCTCAAATTCGCCCTAATCTAATCTTCGAAAAAAACTATTCAAAACACTCCTCCTCTGATAGTATCAAAAACAACACCCCACTAAAAAACCAACCCTTGTGAACTTAATCAAAAATTAAGCACAAAAAATACCACAGAGGAGATGACGGTGGCTATTAAGCAGAGTCAACTCTCTTTTCAGATCAGTTGAGAGAAAATTTTGTTAACGCAGAGTTGCGTTCGCTTATTGTTTGAGATATTTGTAGACGTATACAGTAGACAAAAAGTCGACTAATAGATTGGTGTAATTTAGAAGTGCAAAAGCAAACATACCCGGCAGATTGGCGGAAAATAGACGCCGTTGATTCCCATAACTCTATTGGTGTTGAAAGAAAAGAAAATATCAACAAAAATTGATATTTGTACAAAAACATTTTTAAGTGCGATTTATTTTGATGTCATTTCTCAGTTTAACATACTCCTGTCTCTCAGTGTGAGGCTTCAGGTTCTAGTATGAATACCAATAAGCATTATAGATAGTAACTAAAAGTTATGAGAACAAAATTCAAGTACCGGGCATCGAAATATAGGCTTTATGGGTTTATCCCGTTTCTATTTCGACTATGAATTTTTATAATGACTATCTTCATTTTGAATTGCTTTGCTGAACAGCTGCTGTTTTAGAGGACTTTTAGTAGAGTGGCAGAAGAGTGAAACTAGCCTAGAGAAGTCAAAAAAATTTCACGCAAAATGTCAAAAAGCGGCAAAAAGTTAAAGCGAAAAAAAGTTCGACAAAGTAAAAAAACATATCAGGACAAGTCCTGACGTACAATTGAAAGAATTTTTATTGACTAAACAAAAAATGAGACCTAAAACGGACTATGAGTGAATTGGGAAAACCATTTCTAAAAAAAATCAGATACAAAAACAAAAAAAAAACAGAAAATAATGTCAAAATGCCGCTAGCGAGAACAAAAAACCACTAGGGAGAAATTTCAATCTGATTTTCACAAATAACTAGGCCAATAATGAACTATGAAAGGTTTGGAAAAACAATTTGGAAAAAAATCTGATCAGAAAAATCGAAAAAACAGTAAAAATCAAAGTGAAGTTGCCGCATGTGATCAAAAAAACCACTAGCGAGAAAGCCAATTTTTGTTGAAAACACCGATTTCTCACTCCGCTTTAAAATTAGAGCGAAAAATTTTCACGCCGCAAAACCACTCAATTTTTCGCTCCATTTCCTGTTTCGGCGTTACCAAAATCACTACTCCAATTTGACTTCAAAAATCATGAAAATCTGTGAACAGATCTTTAAAAAAAGACAGCGCCCCAATACAATTCAAATTCTTAGGATCTTTATAAACAAATTAGGATCTTTATAAAAGCCGGCTGAGAAGATGAGGGCGGCTATTAAGCATAACCGACTAACGTCGGCCGAATTGCTCTCAAACGACGGGCGAGCGGTTGCCTTCGTCAGTAGCTATCCACGGTTTAGTGAGGCTAGCTTCAGCTTGATTCAACTCAGCAACTTTCTAGTTTTCTAGCCTTCTTAATAAATAAATCAAATAAAAAACTGATATTTAAAAGATTTGCAAAATATTGCAAAATTTAAAAGAAAAGCTTCCAGATGTTCAAAACTAGAATTCACAACCTTAAGTTCTTTGGGACCATTTCATTGTCTCAAGAGACTATCCAGTATCCCTATTTCATGCTGTAAATAGTTACACTGGCTCATATAGATCCATAAACTTGGAACATATTAACTTTCCGAAAATTTGAAAAGAAAACAAACTTTATCAAAGAATTGCTAAAGCTGGAGTCCTTAAAATTTTGATAACCATTCCATAAACTCTAGAAGCTATGCAGCAGCTGATCATCAAACTTCGGAGTAGGTCTCTAGCACCCTGGTGCCGAAAAAATGATAAAAAACTCAAAAAGTTTCAAAAAACTTGGAAAAACTGCAAATATTTTTTTAAAAATTGCTGATATTAAAATCTTGAAAAACATTTCATTACTTCTAGAAGATATGCAGTAACCTATCATCCAACCATAGAGCAGATTATATGGCTATTGGGGCTGGAGAAACCTAAAAAAATTGACAAAAAAAATCAAAAACTTGAAAAAAAGTTGCATAAAAAACTGCTAAAATTTCTGATAATAAAAGTTGAAAACTAATCCATGGCTAAAAAGACTTTCCATTGGGTTGGGGGACAACAACGCGGTGGTGGGGGATTTTGCAATAGTGGGGGTCAACAGTGGGTGTCTTCAACCTCTAAAAACCGCCCTTCACACAATAAGTATAAGTCTCGAAAACAGTTTGAGCTGAACCAGAGCTGAAAGGCTCTAAGAGCACTTAGTGCCCGCTGGGCGCTACAAAATTTTTTTCTGTTTGTGAGGACGAAAATTCAAAAGCCTCAGACGAAAAATTTGTCAAGCGAAAAATTGCAAAAAAAACCGACAGGACTAATATAATTACTACAAACTTCGTTTGAGAGCAATTAATGACCTGTCACATTTATAAACCAAAATAAATCGTCAAACCGTAGCAATTACTTACTTTTGGGAATAATTTGATGGCGGAATCATGGCATCTGTTAATTTTTTGTAGTCAGTTGTAAAGCGAACTTCTCTGCAAACATCATTTCCAAAACCAATAAGTGCTGCATGGCTGGTTTTAGCTTTAAGTTTTGGCTCATATCGTTTCAAGATCTCATAAACAAACTGTTTCTCCAACTCAAACTGCCTGAAAGTATTGATATGTTTTCAGAGAACACTTTGGTGTCGCCATAATTAAATGTTTTTAATTGTTTTCTGGAGAAACAAAAATATTTTTTTTTGGATTACAATAATTTTACTTTATAAAGCTTTTGTACCACTTTAATAAAAAATTTAGATTATATTTGTTACAAAATAAAAAATTAAACATTGCTGGGTCGAGGTTCTGTCGGAAATAATGTAAAAGTTGCGGTGAATAGCGGGGAAAAACAGTTTTCACCACAAAGCGCCCGCATATTTTTGCGATGAATGCGGTGATAGCGGTGAATTTTCGTAAGACTTGCTGTTTTTAGCGGTGAAACTTCTTTTTCACCTCGTTCACTGAATTTCTTACAAAAACTGCACTTATGCAGGTTTCAACTTCTCACCTCCAGTATGTCAACAACCACATATACCGCTGTGCAATCCATCACTTACTTTATTTCTATTCCTTGTGATTTTAAATCAGATTCAATAAACCTTATTGAAAAGAAATGCGTTGATTTTTTGTAAGACTTGCCTATTTTCGCTGTAAATTTTTGTAGGATTTGTGATTCTTAGCGTCGAATTCTTTTCTTTCAACGCTTTCACCGCACTCAACTCTAAAAATTGCAACTCTTACATATTTTCACCGCAATCATCACAAATCTTACTTTTTTCTAGCAATTTTCAGCGTTGACACTTCGACCCAGGGTTTTGTTTTGCCTAAGGTCAGGCTTTGGTAAAAAATATTACTGATTCTCACTATTTATGATGCTTAGATATTTTTTGGTGAGTTGCACCGTTTTCATCTATTGGGAGTTCTGAAGTTGTTTGAACGAATTTAATGAATAGCGAGGAATTCCTTACAAAATTGTAGAGGAATGGGCAAACTTTTTTGATAATTAAAAAGCATTATTTGAAAACCTAAAACGCCTGAACTTGTATCAACCAATACAATCAATAAATCTCTCAAAAACATGATGAACAGGCTTTGATACGATACAAATTGGTCTGAATTTTGATAGCAATATTTTGTCCGAGTTATGTTTATTGATATTCTAATTTTGAAAACTCTCAAATATAGAATATAAATAAACATATCTCGGACAAAAAAGTGCCATCAAAATTGAAAGCTTCAACTGGTCGCAGAAAACTGACAGACCGTTTTTCCCGTTAAATATCATCAATTTCTATCTCATGCAAAACACACTATTTCTCAAAAAATTGGCCGCTATTTGAATTAATATTTTACATTCTAATATTTAGTTTTTAAAGATTTCTTTGAAGAATTTTTGTCTTCCAGTTAGCCAATCAATTATTCACCGAAAACGATAGAACTATATTCTTCTTTCTGAAATAACTTAAAACCAATAAGTGTTGCATGACCGGTTTAAACTATAAGTTATGGATCTTATCGTTTCAAGATCTCATAAATAAACTCTTTCTCCAACTCAAACTGCCTGAAAGTTTTGTTATGTTTTCAGAAAACACTTTGGTGTTGCCATGGTTAGTTATTATTGATTGTTTTCTCAAGAAAAAAGATTTTTTTTTTGGATTACATAAATTTTAATTTTTAAATCTATTGCAACACATCAATAAATAATTTAGGCTATATTTGTTAAAAAACACAAGGTTAAGCTTTCCCGGTTCGAGGTTCTGTCGAAAAATTAATGTAAAAATGGAGATGAATAGCGGTGAAAAAAAAATTTCCACGCAAAGCGCCCGCATATTTTTGCGATGAATGCGGCGATAGCTGTAAATTTTGGTAAAATTTGCGGTTTTTAGCGGTGAATTTTGGTAGGATTTGCGGTTTTCAGCGGTGAATTTTTTTTCATCGCATTCAACGTGTTTTTTTTACAAAAAAAGCACTTACTCGTGTTCGAAACTCTCACCTACTGCATGTCAAAACCTCTTATATCACTGCGCAATCTACCACTTACTTCTATTCTATTCCTTGTGAAGTTAACTCAGATTAAATAAACGTTATTGAAAACAAATGCGCTGAATTTTTGTAAGACTTGTGGTTTTGAGCGGTGAATATTTGTAAGATTTGAGGTTTTTAGCTTTGAATTTTAGTAAGATTTGCGGTTTTTAGCGGTGAATTTTTTTCATCGCATTCACCGCGTTTTTTACAAAAAGCACTTACTCGTGTTCGAGCCTCTCACCAACTGCTTGACAAAACCTCTTATATCACTGCGCAATCTACCACTCACTTCTATTCTATTGCTTTTGAAGTTAAATCAGATTAAATAAACGTTATTGAAAACAATTGCGTTGATTTTTTGTAAGACTTGTGGTTTTTAGCGGTGAAGGTAGATTTTTATGGTAGATTTTGGTTTTCTTCTGTCAGGTGGGTTTGGCAAGTGCAGACAGGATTGGTTAGAAAGTGTTACAGTTCTTCGAGGAAAAAAATTTTCTCTGTGCACCAGGACGACTTCAGTGACTTTGCTATATCTGCAGAATGTACAGCAACAATAACTAAAGTATGAAATCCTCTAAAAAGCAGACGAAGTACTCAATAAACAGCCCTAAAGGTCACGAGCACGTCTCTGTGAATCCTCAGTTAAAACATCTGAACAACAAAAAGATGATGAACAAAAGTGAAATCAGAAACTGATTTTTTTTTCATATCCGGTTGTGGAAATTCTTAATGATATCGAAGTAAAATACGAATTGGTAAGTCCAGACGTTTTAGAAAAAGAATCATCATTTGACTCGGAAATACTTTGCTCTCATTTGAGCTCACAAGGTACGGAAAACTACATCAGAAAAAAAAGACGATAGAACTATATTCTTCTTTCTGAAATAACTTAGAACCAATAAGTGCTGCATGACCGGTTTAAGCTTTAATTTTTGGATCGTATCGTTTCAAGATCTCATAAATAAACTCTTTCACCACTTAAACTGTCTGTAAGTTTTGTTTTGTTTTCAGAAAACAATCTGGTGTTGCCATGGTTAATTATTATTATTTTTTTTGGATTACAATAACTTTAATTTTTAAATCTGTTCCACCACATCAATAAAAAATTTAGGTTACATTTGTTAATAAACACAAGATTAAGTTTTCCCGGTTCGAATTTTTGTCAAAAAAATATTGTAAAAACTGAGGTGAACAGCGGTGAAAAAAAAATTTTCACCGCAAAGCGCCATTATCTTTTTGCGATGAAAGCGGCGATAGCTGAGAATTTTGGTAAGATTTGCGGTTTTTAGCGGTGAATTTTATTAAGAATCGCGATTTGCGGTTTTAGCGGTGATTTTTTTTCAGCGCATTTACCGCATTTCTTACAAAAATAGCAATTGCACGTGTTCGACCTCTCACCTACTGCATGTCAAAACCTCGTATATCACTGCGCAATCTACCTTTTACTTCTATTCTATTCCTTGTGAAGTTAAATCAGATTAAATAAACGTTATTGAAAACAAATGCGTTGAATTTTTGTAAGACTTGCCAATTTTCGCTGCAAATTTTTGTATGATTTGCGACTCTTGGCGTTGATTTCTTTTATGAAATAACGTGAAACTTCTGCATAAACATACATGACTTGCATGCCAAAAAGTGTACGGGCTATCTTTCTGCTCTACCCCGTTTTAAGTCGACACCGTTTTCTGCACTAATCTGCAAATGAACAAGGATTTGCTGAATCGAATCTCTCTTAGTCTTTATTCTCTTTGCTGTAATTTAAAGTCATTGGAATAACCTGATCGATAAACAAACAGTCTCGTTAACGCTCACTTTGCTTCGTCTACTTAAAGTACCAGTACTTTCAGTATACGAAGAAAAAATAGCTTTGACGAGACTGTTTTGTTTCATTTTATTTCAAAAAGAAGAATCCAGTTCTATCATTTTCAATAAAATTTGATTGGCTTACTGGAAGACTGAAATTCTTCAAAGAAATTCTTATAAACTAAGTAAAAGAAAGTAAATATTTAATTCAACTGACGGCCAATTTTTTTGAAGAAAATGTGTTTTGCGTGAGATGGAAATTGATGATATTTGTTCCCGTTGCAGACATATTTTGGCAACAATTTCTTCTCGCGCTATCCTATTTCACCAAACGATTGGTTTCATCCACGTTCCCTTTTTTGCATAATTGGCGTAACGACTCGTTTTTCAGCAGCGTTTACTCATAGTTTTTGTCCAGAGTTGCTGCGTTCTTCTGACGTATAAGTTTGCAAGGTGGTGGGTAGTGTTAGTTTTGATAATGCAAGCAGCATTGCTTCTCAAATAAGTCCTTGTTAGGTTTCAGAATGTTATGAGGTAAGTTTCAGGTGGTATTCGTTAAGTTTTCAAGTAGGTATCAGGTAGTTTGCGGTTAGGTGTCAGGTAGATTGCGGTCATGTTCAGGGCTCAGGTATAATCAGGTAAGCTTCACGTGATAACTCCGAAGTCTTTAATAGATATTGAGATGGTTGTAGTTAAAATTTAGAAAGAACACTGGTTCTATTGATTGAAATCGTTTTATGTTTTCAGATATATTTTTCAGGTAGATTTTGGTTTTCTTCTGTCAGGTGGGTTTGGAAAGTGCTGACAGGATTGGTTGGAAGGTGTTACAGTTCTTCGAGGAAAAAAATTTTCTCTGTGACAACTTCAGTGACTTTGCTATATCTGCAGAATGTACAGCAACAATAACTAAAGTATGAAATCCTCTAAACCGAAGACGAAGTACTCAGTAAACAACCCTATAGGTCACGAGCACGTCTCTGTGAATCCTCAGTTAAAACATCTGAACAACAAAAAGATGATGAACAAAAGTGAAATCAGAAACTGATTTTTTTTTCATATCCGGTTGTGGAAATTCTCAATGATATCGAAGTAAAATACGAATTTGTAAGTCCAGACGTTTTAGAAAAAGAATCATCATTTGACTCGGAAATACTTTGCTCTCATTTGAGCTCACAAGTTACGGAAAACTACATCAGAAAAAAAAGACGAAAGAACTATATTCTTCTTTCTGAAATAACTTAGAACCAATAAGTGCTGCATGACCGGTTTAAGCTTCAAATTTTGGATCGTATCGTTTCAAGATCTCATAAATAAACTTTTTCTCCAATTAAACTGCCTGAAAGTTTTGTTATGTTTTCAGAAAGCAATCTGGTGTTGCCATGGTTAATTATTATTATTTTTTTGGATTACAATAACTTTAATTTTTAAATCTATTGCACCACATCAATGAAAAAATTTAGGTTACATTTGTCAATAAACACAAGATTAAGTTTTCCCGGTTCGAGTTTCTGTCAAAAAATATTGTAAAAATTGAGGTGAACAGCGGTGAAAAAAAAATATAAATTTCACCGCAAAGCGCCCGCATCTTTTTGCGATGAATGCGGCGATAGCTGTGAATTTCGGTAAAATTTGCGGTTTTTAGCGGTGAATTTTTTTAAGATTTGCGATTTGCGGTTTTAGTGGTGATTTTTTTCCATCGCATTTACCGCATTTCTTACAAAAAAAAGCACTTACACGTGTTCGACCTCTCACCTACTGCATGTCAAAACCTCGTATATCACTGCGCAATCTACCTTTTACTTCTATTCTATTCCTTGTGAAGTTAAATCAGATTAAATAAAGGTTATTGAAAACAAATGCGTTGAATTTTTGTAAGACTTGCCAATTTTCGCATGATTTGCGACTCTTGGCGTTGATTTCTTATATGAAATAACGTGAAACTTCTGCATAAACATACATGACTTGCATGCCAAAAAGTGTACGGGCTATCTTTCTGCTTTACCCCGTTTTAAGTCGACACCGTTTTCTGCACTAACCTGCAAATGAACAAGGATTTGCTGAATCGAATCTCTCTTAGTCTTCATTCTGCTTGCTGTAAATTAAAGTCATTGAAATAACCTGATCGATAAACAAACAGTCTCGTTAAAGCTAACTTTGCTTCGTCTACTGAAAGTACCAGTACTTTCAGTATACGAAGAAAAAATAGCTTTGACGAGACTGTTTTGTTTCACGTTATTTCAAAAAGAAGAATCCAGTTCTATCATTTTCAATGAAAATTTTGTTGGCTAACTGGAAGACTGAAATTCTTCAAAGAAATTCTTATAAACTAAGTAAAAGAAAGTAAATATTCAATTCAACAGATTTTGAAGAAAATGTGTTTTGCGTGAGATAGAAATTGATGATATTTGTTCCCGTTGGAGACATAATTTGGATGATTTTGCAACAATTTCTTCTTGCGCTATCCTATTTTAACAAAGGATTGGTTTCATCCACATTCCCTTTTTTGCATAACTGGCGTAACGACTCGTTTTTCAGCAGCGTTTACTCATAGTTTTTGTCCAGAGTTGCTGCGTTCTTCTGACGTATACGTTTGCAAGGTGGTGGGTAGTGTTAGTTTTGATAATGCAAGCAGCATTGCTTCTCAACTAAGTTCTTATTGGGTTTCAGAATGTTATGAGGTAAGTTTCAGGTGGTATTCGTTAAGTTTTCAAATAGGTATTGGGCAGTTTGTGGTTAGGTGTCAGGTAGGTTGCGGTCATGTTCAGGGCTCAGGTAGAATCAGGTAAGCTTCACGTGATAACTTCGAAGTGTTTATTAGATATTGAGTTGGTTGTAGTTAAAATTTAGAAAGAATGATTTAGATTTTGATTTTTAGATTTTGGTTTTGTTCTGTCAGGTGTTTTTGGAAAGTGCTGACAGGATTGGTTAGAAAGTGTTACAGTTCTTCGAGGAAAAAAAATTTTCTCTGTGCACCAGGACGACTTCAGTGACTTTGCTATATCTGCAGAATGTACAGCAACAATAACTAAAGTATGAAATCCTCTAAACAGCAGACGAAGTACTCAGTAAACAACCCTATAGGTCACGAGCACGTCTCTGTGAATCCTCAGTTAAAACATCTGAACAACAAAACGATGCTGAAAAAAAAAGAAGTCAGAAACTGATTTTTTTCATATCCGGTTGTGGAAATTATCAATGATATCGAAGTAAAATACGATTTTGCAAGTCCAGACGTTTTAGAAAAAGAATCATCATTTGACTCGGAAATACTTTGCTCTCATTTGAGCTCACAAGGTACGGAAGACTACATCAGAAAAAAAGACCACCTTCGAAAAAAAGGGAAACCTGTTTTCAAGCAATATAGCAAACAAGCACTTGACACCTGAATGATGATATTTAGCAACAGCAGAGATCAAATTCATACTAAGAAAACATTATCGTCCAAAGTGTTCTCTCCGCGGGCTTAGACTGGTTCATACAGCAAAACTTTCCTCATTATTGCTGCACCAAGAGCAAGAGGGCCATAGAAGGCTTCAATCAAATTTTGCCCACAGCGATTTGGCTCAAAACTTACCATCACAACTCATTTCGTGTCAAGTGCCAGCACCCTTATACAATGAATAATACCTTGTCCTCTGGAGTTAACTGCTGTGTTTTCAACTTACCTTTAGCAGTAACTGACGGTCGTTTTCCTTTATTCCATGTTATTCTCAGTTAGCATAATTGTCTTGATTCAATTAACAATTCCCAACTCCGATACAGTCCGCAGCAGTCAGCTTCCTAACAAGAGAATTCGAGAGAAAATTGGTCGCTCTTGAATGTCGCCAGAAGGAAAATGATTCACTTGCAGCCACTTCTATTGCGGAGGCTATGTTGACAGGTACGCCTGGATTGACTGTCTGTTGGCAACTGCGTAAGCATGACTTGAGAAAATTTTTGTCATCCTATTTTTGTTGTCAATGTCGCTCTCGAAAAATTGGCACTTGTTTGACACCGAAGCGGAAAACCAGGACAACTGAAAATTTTCGGACACTGACAAAACACTTCTAATTTCCTCCTGAACTTAGTGGAAACGCTCAAACAATTTGATTCAAGCAACCTGATTCATGTGTGACATAAACTCTACAATAAATTTTTAATAAGGCTTCATCAAGTTTCTAACACCGGTTCGCTTGAAACGAATAAACACTGTTTGAAAAGAGATTTGTTCTATACTTCAGGAGACTTTTGAGTGTTTTTAATTTATGTACATGTTTGCGGAGTTCTGCTTAAGTTTCTTGCATCAGCTCGTTGATCAAGCAATCATTCAAAAACTCTAATGACTTTTGGAAGCAATCAGATCAGAAGAATCCGCCCAATTTACAATTATTGGTTCAACGTATCAACGAGCTTTCAACCGTGTTATTTCAAAGGTGTAATTTGTTCAAACCGTGACAGTTGTTAATAATTATACAAATATTTTTATGACTAATTCGTTTTTAACTGAGAGACAAAAGCAAGTGAGAAAACCAAAATCGTGTTTCGATTCTTTTGGAAACCACAGTACAACACAGCACATCAAAAATTTTTGTGACACTGAAGACTGCTGCAAAACGCACCACACAATGCTTCAAGACAACTTTCTTACAAAAAATTTTAATTCTGACAACAAGTAATAGAAATAACCCCGACAACCTTTATATCTGTTCATTTGCATGGCTAAAGTCAGATAGCATTTTTACCAGATCAACGGTCTAAGAGAAAAAAAGGCGCCTGACACATGTGTATCTCGAGAACAGAAGTTGTCAAAGCTTCCTCATTCAATCTGCAGTCCATTATTTTGACATCGATATGAACCGTTTTGGTAACATGACTATCTGGCGCTATCAGACGAAAAAAGAGAAAGATTGTTCTCCGGTATCGTTGAAACCTCCTGATATGACGAAGTATTCCAGATATGAATATGAGTCATGTTTGCACTAATGAGCTCAGCAAGTTTTTGGAGAGTTTTTATCATCTGCAGCTGATTTTGTCCCCTTGTGATGATCACAATTAAGTCTCCAAACTCATCGGCAATCGCAATAATCAACTGATCCATTGCATATAAGTTAACTAAAGGACACCTTGGGTTGTCGAAAATCCTTTAGCAGGGATTTGCGCAGCAAGAAAAGCATTACTTTGTATGAGCAGAATCCAGTGCTCAAAACACAAATCGGTTTTCATCATCATAGGATACTGAGTTTTTCACAAAGCTACAAAAATCGAACAACATCTTTGTACCTTCCTGGCCATCTGGTTTCATTGTAACAAATTCAGTAATTTTTACATAGCCATCAAGGCAAGCAAAGTGTTTAGGATAAACGCTTGAAGTCAAGCCTCCTGAAGGGACCCCCATTTGTTGAATACTCCTTTTGAAGTTGTCTTTAGATTCCGCCAGCAGCAATTAGCAGTTTCAGCCGACCTCGAGCAGATGTTTATGCAAATAAAGCTGCACTTATTGATCGTGCGTTCCATCGGTTCCTCTAAAATCTCAATGCCGAAATCGCGAAATCAGAGAAAACAAACACATCCGTCAAAGATTGGTGCATAGCGTCCTGCGCTCTGTGTCCTTGAGATTGTGACAATCCAGACCAATTTTTCTCATGCTAGCGTAGTGTCTTTGTTGACGACTTTTATAACTCAACAGGAAACGTTGAAAACAATGTGAACATTATCAGCAGCTCAAGAGTGTCTTTCACTCATTGATTTTAACCTCATGAAATGGAACCTCATGAATAATTCTGACCAACTCCTGAAATTCATCGCAAACGAAAAATAATTGAGGCCAGACTTGAAATACCTCAACCTCAAAACGTTTTTGGGTTTTCATGGAACGCAACCACTAAAATTCGCAATATTGAAACAAAGAAATTCAAAATGTCTCCAGTGACATTTTCACAACACAGAGGAATTTGTTGATACTTTTTGCTTTAATTTTTCCCCTCCTTCATTTTTTTATTGTTATAGCCATATTTAACAATCAGAATGAAAACAGTGATGTAAGTGGCCTGCTTTTCTTATCCAGAAAGCTGACCTTACAATCTTTACAATAAAAAAAACTTCTGACACTTTAAACCTAATTCTCATACCTGAGCACTTAATTTGAGTAAAAAATTTATTTCCATTATTTTAACTAACAATGAACACTTCTGTTCAAAGATAACATCTCTTGTGATACTATCATCCCTAACTAATATATACCAGTGTAAAAATGTCAGTCTCGGAAAGTTTTTAAGGGATGGGAAAACAAGCGGAGAGCAGCCCTAATTGTTGAGATGAGGTTTGTTTAAAAACAAAAAGCTTTAAAAAAACAAAAACAAAAACAAAGTAGAACAGCTGTCAAACCAAATTTACTTCGAAAAGAAGTAAATGTGATATTCTTTTGTTTAAGGAAATGCTGAATGAATTGGCGTTGTAAAAAAATCTCAGCCAGCAAAATTATGTGCAAAAAGAAGAGTGAATATCTTTCTGTCGAAGAAAACCACAGCAATTGTAGATTGATGTACTTTGGATGTTAGAAGGCTTCTAGCTGGGGACTGGCTATCGCCAAAAAATCTATCAAAATTCCGAAACATTTGTTTGGTGGTTCCTCTTGTTGTAGGGGGTGGACTATGTTGTCCCAAAAAATGTTGCTCTCTCACCTGCTTGAAAACTTCACTCTGAATAATTGAATTAATAATCAAAATACGTAAAACTAGCAACAGGTAATGTTATTGCCACAGACAGTTATTTGAATATATTCCTAAATCAAAAATTTCGATCAAAAATAACTAATGGTCTACACTAAATCAAACCAATTCAACCACTCTCTCCGCAAGTATCCACAAATCCGTCGCTTTACTTCCTACCCCAGATAACTATAATAAATTCTGTCTTCCAGTAGCTTTGTTACTAGCCAGAATTTTATAATATTTGCATTCAACAATTTTGAATAACTTTGCAGTTTCAATCACTGCAACTGCGAAACTAAGTTCTTTCGCAAAGAAATCACTAAACAACTCTGGTCTTCTCACTCTGAGAACCAACTGCTCCACGTGAGTTTTCTCTCTTTCAAATTTGAATGACAAACCGATGTTTTTCAGACTCTTAAGTCTCTCTCTCTCTCAAACTCGCTCTCTGTCGTCTGATGGTTTTTCTTGTGCTTAAGGGTACTCAACCTTATCACTTTTTATCAGCGAAATGTAACGTGTCGTTCTTTTAGAACATTTTGACCTAACGTATAATGGCAAAAGTGGGCGTAGAAATTCAGTCACGCGCTGCAGTTTTTCTCATAGAAAAGTTTGCTCAATATGACAGGAATTTCGTGGGCAATTCGCTTTGATAAGTTCAGGATCCCAAAAAATTTATGTTTCATGTTCAACAATTTTTATACAACAACAAGCATTCTGTTTTTAATCATTTCCATGTCACTGATGCTTGTCTGATTTAGCCCATGAGTACGTTTGCTCTCCCTGTGGATCTAGCAATGTTTGTTTTAACCAACTCTTAATTATCTTCTTATAATCACAATGACAAAAAAATCAGGGAAAACTAAGATCTTTCTGCCTTTGTCTTCGTAGAATATTCATTAGCGTTAATGCCATTAAACTAATTCGCATTCTTCACGTTTGAATGTCGTTTTGATTCTGGTAAGAGTGTTGTTTCTTTCATAGAGGCAAAAAAAAGTTGTCGCCTCTTTTTTGTTTGTTTTAAAAGCCAAAATGAACGGTTTCAAATGCTGGAAAAAGTCCCTTGTTCTTCTCATTCTGCATGTAACTGTCCAAAGAGTCACCAGTTAAAGTTTTAGGCCAATCGGACTTCAGGAACTAGGAATTTCAGGATCACAAAAGGGCACATGTGCCCCTTTATCACAAATTCACTTTGAAAATATTATTCCACTGGATGCTCACTATGATTGCCTAGCGACATTTGACCCAAAACTACAACTATATAAAGAAACAAACAAATGTTCAATTCAGTTTATTTTTTTAGTTTCAATTCCTCAGTCACTTCCTTTCAACCAACCTTCTGATCTATTTAATCACGTTTTGATACCAAACCATCTTGTTATTCAACAAAGAAACGAAAAACTTCTCCGATTACACCATAAAAAAACAGTTTTAGTTATCAAAAATCTTTTTTTCTACCATTGGCAATACAAAAATAATTGGTTCGCAAAAGTGTAAATCTTACTATACAGAACACTTTTTCCTAAAAAATAAGAAAATTTGTGACAAGTACTCTTATCTGCTATTCGTTATTCTCTCTTCCTCGTGCTGTGAGTAATCTTTAGATGCAAACAAAAGACCTATTTCTGGGAAAAATTCAACAAATTTGGCCGACAAATCCTTCAAAATATATCATTTGTTTTTATCCCTTCTTTAGCAGTTATTTTTTCTAGTTAACATAACCATTACATCCTTCCTGAGAACACTAACAGGTAAACCTACATTGTAGCTACTTATAGTTAATAAATAATTTTTTTTATTATACAAAAATTGCTTTTATATGGTGCATTTTTTGAGGTTTGTGGGAATTCATAAATAAATATTATTGCTTTTCCCGATCACTTCCATTCTTTTTTTCTGATGTAATCATACTTTGTTCCTTTCGTTTAATGATCTCTGAGTTTCATTTTGCCTGTGTCTGAAAATTTTATTATTATGCAAAGGTTACTATACAAGCAATTAATCAATTCGCTCCAAATTACGTCGCTCAAGTTCGTTCCTTTTGTTCACATTGTCAATATGCTCATGATTAGCTCCTAAACTCTGCAGACTAATTAACCACCCAATGTTAAAGTTTTAATGTCATGTAAGTTCAACGATTTGAAGTGGAAATTCCACACTCCTCCCTCTTAGACTATTATTCTCTGGAATAATTTAAAAAAATCCATCGGGCCATTGTTACTAGCACACTTTCCCATTCGCAGAGAACTATTTTTTAACTTAGTGAACCTACGTAAGTTTGAACCGATCAAATAGAGCTCCAGTAAATGATGGATAGTTATTGCTCACCGCTAAGTTTTTAAAAAATTACTAGAATACATAATCAGGATCATATAAAAAAGTGAATCAGTCAACCAATTGTTTTCGGAACAAATCACTGGCTGAAGAGAAGCTCACATTCAAAACAATTCTATGCAGACAGTAATTTTAAATCTGTATAATCTTAAGCTAATACCGAAAATTGCAATTAAACTGGGCATCTTTTTCAATTGTTTTTGTCTTTTAGAGCATATGAACTTCATTATAAACAGCCGAATTACTGATTCATTTATGAGCTACTGAATAAATGTATGACATAATAACTCTCAATCATAAGGACTGCAGCCTAGTCAATTTAGACTTACCAGCTCTCATATCAGACAGTTCAACTTTACCAACTTTACCACTTCTTCTTTCTTCCTCCGATGCTTGAAGGGTTGTTCGCTTCCAGTCTCCTTCTTCGACATTTTCTTTCGTTTGCGCCTAATTACCCTGGACCACTGACAACCCGAAATCAGTTTGTTCCACTTCTATTTTCGACTGTCATTTTGTTTTCCAATCTTAAGCCTGAACAATACATGGTACTTCAATTCAAGACTTCTACGATCGTCAGTTGCCCTCAACAAATTTGGAGGAGAACTACACAGCACGCCCTTTCTATGCTGTACTCTGTGTCCTTGGCCGGATAAGCCCATCAACAACTGATTTCGATCAGTACCTATTCTTTTCGTCACTTCAAAATCCGTGCACTGCTCACGTTCATTAGATTGCTTCGAATAAGAACTCTCCAAGTGTGCTGCAACTACATTATCTCCAAAGTCCAATGTACAAGAGTTTCCACCACCACTCGGCAATTTCAGCCGCAGATCACTTTTCCTTGAAGGTGACAACAACTTTTTGTTACAATGTTCTCCCTTTTGGATTTGCATCACTTCACAATCTGATTCGCTAGTTGAAATTTTTCGGAAAAAGATTTCTTCTGCAGTAGAAACCTTTCTTTGCCCCAACATCAGTGAGTGCTCAACCGCGCTTTCAACAATATGCTTTTTATTGTTTGCTATTGTTTGCTTTTTTTGCTATGAAATTTTGTCACTTTCAGCATAGAAGAAACTCACTTTCCAGGTTTTCTCGTTTGAGTAGAGTAATTGAGGCTTCGAGTTTAACGAACTGTTTTTCTTGCAATCTGGCTATTCCAACTTCTTCTCAACTAAGCCAAAATTAACATCACAAATTCCATCTTGGCCAACAATGAAAGTTTCAGACATCACTAATTCTTCAGCAGTTGAATAGTCACAAACATCATGAGTAACTGATTCAACAGCTGCCGCTATTTCTGCATTGAAGACTTGATCCGTCAGCTTTTCAAATATTGCAGGCGCTAGCTGCTGACGCAAAGTTCCAAAAAAATTTTCACCTTCCCGTATAGTATCGCCACTGCCTCCAACAGTCGCAAAAAAATTTTCAATCCTCGCTTTCATTCTTGTCTATTTCATCATTTGCGTTTTCTTTTCAAATCTTGGAGAAAAAGTTTTCACCTCATTTTGCGGGTGTAGTCGATTTTTCTCCTTTGCTCCCATCTGAAAATCTATCCGCGTTTGCCTTTGCTTTCGGGCTTTTACAATTTTTGGCCGCCTCGCAGGAATGTCTGTTGGGAAATTAACAAACCCTCTTGTAACTTCTCACAGCTATCCTCAGATGATGTTCGGGTCAAACTAAGTTGATCATTGTGCTGCGACCTAGTACTGACTATACCCTGGCGTGAACTATTAGCAATAAAATTTTCATTGAAGATATTTTCTGCTGCAGTGGCCAAATCAGCTCTCTGAGCAAAATAAAGTGCGGCATAGCTGTTTCTCCAGCATCTATCCATTTGCCAAAATAAAGCAAGCAAGAACCGGCGTTGATTTGTTCAAGAGTTATCAAAGTTTTCGAGAACGGCTTTTCAACTGCTATTTTATTTTCAAAAAGTGGCTCAAAAATTTCAGGGTTACTTTGCGGCTCATGAATGTTTGGAACGAACACGTCGCCGTCCATTCATTCAAATTTGTTTTGGTCGTCGTAATCAAAGAAGCTGTCGTCATCGTTAAAATACTCTTCACTTAAAATTGCATCATCCTACAACTTACTGTTAGGAATTTTTTCGCGTGCTTCACTTCTCAGTTCTTCAACTTTTATGTTCTTTCCAATTTCCCACCGTGCACTGCATCGGTCCATCTTTTCCTTGAATTGCTCGTCGCCCGTCTTTGCTTTAGCCACATTGCGCTGTTCTATTTTTCGAACTGAGCCAAAATCTTCATCGCTTCCACCAGTGTTCAAATCCGCGACAGTCTCCAAAATTGACTGGTTGTCAATACTCTTTGAATGGCTTTCTTGGCTTTCGTCTCTGACGTCAGGCTTCTCTTCGAGCACCGCATTTTTTCCAAACCCAATAGCTTTAATTGCGGACCAACGCTTAGTAAACGATCACTTTGCCAATTTTCCCGACATAACTGACTGCAAATATCGGCAGTCAATTGAGGGTACTCCTTTTTGTCAAATTTTTGAGGCCGCTCATGGCGCGGTAACTCATCTCTCTCAGCACCGTCACTTTGAAACACTGGCTTTTCAATTTCACACTGCAAAGCCACTTTCTCAATTTCCTCTTTTTCTATCAAGTATTGCTCAAAGGCATCTTGATATTCTTTAGAAAAATGGGCTGTGTCCAGTCAAAGAAGTACAAAGTTTCTTGAAGAATCCAAGCACGAAACTTTTGATCGGATTTCCAAAATGCATGTGGCAAGTAAATCAAAGAATCAAAAGCCCGACCACATAACTTCTCTGGCAAGTATCTCTTGACTTCTGTCTCTGTCCACATCAACACTTCACAAACATCTAAGTTCTACTCACGCCAGTCCTTCCAAACTTCATACCCAGGCGATAGAATATGTTTTATAAATCCGAATTCTGCCATTAATCTCCGAAATGCTTCATTCTATTCGAATGCTCCTCTCTGGCTTCAATTTCAGCTGCAAATCTTCTCAGCTCTTCTTCCTGTCTCTATCTGAGTTATCTCTTCAATCTATCTGCTTGGGTATTTCCACCACTACGCTGAGTTAGAATTTTCGTCACGAGCAAAAATTACTGACTGTCTTCCAAAATAACTTTCTCCCGGTAATATCTATCTATTTTGCTCAAAATCTCTCAATCTCCTCGTTCCAAAACTCTTGTAATCGTGTTCCAACTATCGTCAACGTGTCCCTCGACTTGCTCTGCGTTGAAAATCACTAGATTTGAGCACTTGCTGCAAGTCCCTCAGAACTCTCACACTCATATTCAAAATTCCAACACCCTTTTTAACAAGAGAGCCCATCCAGGAGCGGCACTGTGGAATTTTGTATTTTTGTCGTTAGAAGGCTTCTGGCTGGGGACTGGCTAGCGCCCAAAATTCTATGAAAATTTCGAAAGATTTGTTTGGTGGTTGCTCTTGTTGTAGGGAGTGGACTATGTTGTCCCAAAAAAAATTGCTCTCTCAGCTGCTTGAAAACTTCACTCTGAATAATTGAATTAATAATCAAAATACGTAAAACTAGCAACAAGTAATGATATGGCCACAGACAGTTAATTGAATATATTCCCAAATCAAAAATTTCTATCAAAAAAACTAATGGTCCACACTAAATCAAACCAATTCAACCACTCTCTCCGCAAGTATCCACAAATCCGTCGCTTTACTTCCTACCCCAGATAACTATAATAAATTCTATCAGACTCTCTCAGACTCTCTCAGATTTCACTCTCTCAGACTCGCTCTCTCTCGTGTGATGGTTTTTCTTGTGCTTAGAAGTACTCAACCTTAACAGTTTTTATCTGCAAAATGTATTGTGTCGTTCCTGTTAGAACATTTTGACCTAAAGTATAAGTGCAAAATTTGGCGCAGAAATTCAGTTACGCGCTACCATTTATCTTATATAAATTTTTGCTCAATATGACCGGAATTTTGTGGACAACTCGCTTTGATAAGTTCAGGATCCAACAAAATTTATGTATCATGTTCAACAGTTCTTATACAAGTACATGCAATCCGTTTTTATCCCTTTTCTTGTTAATGATGCTTCTCTGATTTAGCCCATGAGTACTTTTAATCGCCCTGTGGATATAGCAATGTTTGTTTTAACCAACTCTTAATTATCCTCTTATAATCACAATGACGAAAAAATCAGGGAAAATTAAGATCTTTCTGCCTTTATCTTTGTAGAATATTCGTTAGCGTTAATGCCATTAAGCTGAATTGTAACTAATTCGCGTTCTCCACGTTTAAATGTCGTTTCTGCTAGGTATTTTGGTTCGGATAAGATTGTTGTTTCTTTCATAGGAGCACAAAAAATCAGTTATCGTCTCTTTTTTTGGTTGATTTAAAAGCCAAAATGATTAGTTTCTAGTATCGGAAAAAGTCTGTTGTTCTTTCTAAGTCGTTTGTAATTGTCAAAGGGTCACCATTTAAAGTTTGAGGTCAACCGGTCCTTAGGAAATAAGATTTCAGGACTTGCGGGGGGGGGGGTGGGAAAGTATGGACGCTCGGTTTTCTAGCGTTTTGGTTTCCCTCTATCTGAATTTTGTCCAAACAGCCCTTGTGCTCTTTTGGACTTATCAATCTATTCTCAAGAATACTTCGGAGCAATAATTTTTCTATCTTAAACATCGAACTCACTTCATAACTTGTTATTTCCACTAAAAACTCTCTTTTGCAAGCTTTTTGAACTTTTGAACCTCCAATACTTTAGTTACCACTTTTTCTTGACAGTAATTAGTATTTCCACTGTATTATTACTAAAACTATTGTAATGTTTCTTTTACCTAGCTCTGGTTTCAATTAAGTTCTGTAAATTTCCCAATTTTCACCTAATATACTCAACTGTACGACAATTTTAAAATCAGAACACCAACAGTTTTATGCCTTATTTACTCAGATTTATTCCGCGTGTGCACCTTAAACACAAATTCACTTTGAAAATATTATCCCAGTGGATTCTCCTTATAATTGGCTAACAACATTTCATCCAAAACTACAGCTATATGAAGAAACAAACAAAATTTCACTTCCTTTCAACCAACCTTCTGATCTATTTATTTCGGTTTTGATACCAAACTCGTCTAAATATTCTACAAAGAAACGAATCACCTGCTCAATTACACCATAAAAGAACCATTTTTAGGTATCAAAATTGTTTTTTCCTAGCATTCGCAAAACAAAAGCAATTGATTCGCAAACGTGTAATTTTTACTATACAGTACGCTTTTTCTTCAAACAATAAAACTCGTGACAAGTACGCTTCTCTGCTTTTCTTTGTTCTCTATTCCTCGTGCTCTGGGTAGTCTTTAGATGCAAACAAATATCTTTTTTCTGAGAAAAGTTTAATAAATTTGGCCGACAAATCCTTCAAACATATCTTTTGGTTTTTCTCCCTTCCTTAGCAGTTTCTAGTAAGCATAACCATCACATCTTTCCTGAGAACACTAACCGGTAAACCCAAACTCGTAGTTACTTATAGGTAATAATTACTCACCTTTACTATACCAAAAATGAATTTTAGATGGTGCATTTGTTGGGTTTTGAGGAATTCATAAATAAATATCATTGCTTTTCGCAAGCACTTCCATTCTTCTGCTGTAACCATACTTTGTTCCATTCTGGTGACCTCTGGTGTTTCATTCCTCCGATGACCTCTGAGTTTCATTCTGCCTGTTTCAGACAACTTGATCACTTTGCAAAGCTAGTCTACCTTTTGTTTGCTTTACAAGCAAGCAATCAATTCGCTCAAACTTACGTCGTTCAAGTTTGTTCCTTTTGTTTACATCGTCAATATGCTCAGGATTGGCTCTTAAACTCTGCAAACTATTTAACCATTCAATATTAAAGTTTCAAATTCATGTAAGTTTAACGATTTGGTGTAGAAATTCCACAGCAACCGTTAAAAATTTGGAATGCTATCTTTGATTGAGCAGTATAATAGTGGAATAGAGGTAACGTGTCAAAAGCAAAATTCTCTCAAATTCTTACCTATAATCGGATTCCTCTGCAAGCCGTTTTCACTATCCGAAAAAGAAAACTCTTGAACAACTCTTCAATTTTGCATTCTACAGGATTATTGTCTGATTTGAAAATTATATAAGGTTTGACTCAGACTGTTGTTAGAGTAATCGTTCATCAAATAGTTATCAACAATTACAATGAAACTTCTGTGATTTTGATATATATTTCATTTTTGGAAATTTTCGAGAACATAAATGTTAGCCCTTCAACCTAATGGGTAACATAGAAGCACAAAGCTTGAGATCTATCTCATTTTTAATTTTCATTTTAAATTAGGGCTATGATTTGTTTCATTTCAAAACAAACAATCGATGAGTTTAAAGAGGCCTGTTTTGAAATTTGCACATGGCTTCCATTCAAGGTTTACTACTAGTAAACACATTTTACTAATATTCTACTCATCAAAAGAGGAACAGGAAATAAGACATTACGGTGGTGTGATGCTTCCAGACTCGTCGAATGCAATGCAAACGTCGGTTGGTGGCTCAACGCACACAAAACACTTGGTATCTTCCTCTCCATTGTTTTCATCAAGTACTTTAACAGCTGAACCCCAGAGCTTGTCAATGTCATTAGACACCAACGAGTCCTTCTTCCACATTTCAAGCTGTTCTTTTTGTTGAGATCTCAACGGAACGTTTTTGGCCTCTTCTTCTATTAAGAGAGCAGCGCCAACTGCACTATATAGGGGTTTTCTGTAGTCTTCAAAAGTGGCCTTCTCAAATTCAATGCACAAAATATTACGTATTGGCTCAACATACTTAAGCTTGGTCGAAATGTCTTGCGCTTTTTTCAAAGATGGTTGTGGTAAATGCCAGATGCCTTTAGTTCCAGCTACAGCAACTTTTTTACCAAATTTACTTGTATAAGCCACCCTCACGAGAAGGAATTTGTCATCAGTTTTAAAAATTCCACTCGATTTCACTCTGTCCAAAGCTGCTTTTGCGACCTCACATCCAGCTGCATCTGGGACAAGGGTTTGGTCGTTCGCTGCATCGCCGGCATCAAACATCAACCATAACAGAATATTGCTTTGTAGCAATATTAAGTTGTATTTTGCTATTGGAAGTCTCCGAGAAACTTTTTTAGTGTAGCGAAATTCTTCAGTACCAAATTTTTTCTTCGAGGCTGAACTTGAGGAAGTACGAACGCCCAATGGCCTAAACAAAATTATTATGAGCTAAAACACTGATCATTAGAATGATTTCAGCCATCAAACTGCTTCGAGTAAATTGGCAGTTTAGATGAACGCCTCCATCTCAAATTACACTAGAACATTAGATATATCAAACTTTAGTTTGCGTTTTTTTTGTTATGGAAGTATTGCAAGTGTAGCATCGTAAATCTCACTGATTTGTTTTCTGAAAAAACTCTTTCTCACATTAAATTCCATATTAATAACAATTTAAACCAAACATGCTTGCTGAAAAAATATATACTGAATATTGAGATAAAAAAAACTCCCGACAACGTTACAAAAATACAAAAAAAAACAATTTCAGTTTTAAGCACTTTTGAAAACAGTCTTTGAACCATCCGCTTTCTAAACTATTGATTTCTCTTTACTATACAAAAATACATTTGGTTCATTTTCAATATCAATCTCAAAACTAAGGTGATCTGGTCAGTTTGCAATAAAGTTCAGAAAATTGCAACTTTTTTTATCGTTTCTTATATCGCTTCTCGTGTTATCGATTGTGAAAATATAATAGAAATCCTGCAATTGACACTGGAATAGAGACAAAACTACAATAACCAATACTTTGAAAAGTTTACTTTTTGAAGTACCAGAGCCAATATGCAGAAAAAACTTTCGAAAAACTGCAAGCCTTTAAGATGTAGCGAAGAAAACCCTTGGATGATAAAATATTGTTTCTCTCATTTTCAACAACTCTCTCATTTTAAATTTTACGAAAGCTATTAACATTTGCCTAGACTTCATGAATCTTTGCTCGATAGCTCATATTTTTAAAGAATTGCATTGTTAAAATTATTTTCAATTGATGATTACACATTTTGCCTTTAGATGGAACATATTGTGACTTCTTAGATAAATGAACTTGAAATCTTCGCTCCTCACGCACTAGTGCCATTCTTTTGTTGTAAATATTTAGAAAAAAAACAGGTGAACTAACTGATCCATGGAAATGATAATAAATCCGAAAAATCGATAGCAACTAGGGGATTATTGTTGATAAGTAAGAAGCACAATTGCTAGTAAAACTTGCAGCGAGATTTTGGCTGAAAGATTGAAACATTCCCATGTGCGGTATAATAGTGCTACAAACATCCTCACCGTTCACAATCCCATGACACTCTCCATTTAAAAAACAACCCTTACGCTTTTTGTTTGTTTCAACATCAAAAGTTTTGAATCGCCTCAAAGTCCAAGCCACTGATGAACAGCAAAAGATTCTTTTTTGAAGAAATGCCATGGTTCTCTGGCGTGTTTCAAAGCAATATCAAAGTTTTTGTTTAAAAAATTAATGTTTTTCACGTAACCGTCAGAAGAATAGCCTGAAACAATCAGTACACCTTGCGTCAATCGAGTGATGGGTGACTATGCTCACTAAGGGGGCTTTTGATGACGTCAATAGATTTTATCATTTTAATGATTTTTCATTATATTCCATTTTAATTACTAATGAACTCGTGCTAGAAAACTGCCGCTTTTGAGTTCAGCTGCCGGATGTTGTGAATGAGGGACAAATGTAGATCACGAACAATGAAAAAAATTAGAGGGCACAAAAGCTCCTCCAAAAATCCAAAAACCGTCGTCTGTTAATTTGCTTTAAAAGATCAGCACGTTTACAAGGATTGCTTCAAACTTCGTTTTAGAGCTATTAATTATAAAAGTACTGTTCAAAGATGAGTGAAGGAAGCTTTTTTCTTCAGTATATGCCAAAGCCTACTGGATATGATTCATTGATACTTTCGCAGAAGCAATTCAAATGAACCCAACATCGATATTAGTTAATTGCAACATTGCGTCTCAGAAAAGTAATTCAAAACCAACGCCGAAAAGTAAAGGAAATGATCAGCAAATTAGTTTAAATCACGACTTCATTGCGATTCTGATTTACATTGTGTTGAAAAAGAGAAATGAGAGCGATATTGAACGCGAACGTTGAAAAAGTCTAGGGCGCAAACGTCAGTCGAAGAAACAATACCGTCATTGGAAAATTTTTTTACAGTATAAAATATACACCTTTACAATATTTACTTCAAACCTGCCTCAAACGTTTTAGCTCAAGTAAGTTGTGTCGATAGGTGTGAATAATACACACTCACAAAAAAAGGAGGAAACACAAATGGAGATGATCCGTAGAATAAGGCAAGAATATGGCATGCGCGCTTAGGGGGCGCAAATGCGACGCTCTCAATAATCTAAGGACACAAATGAAAGCGAAGCAAAGTGTTTACAAAACCAATCAAATAGAAACATTTTCATTTTTTTTGTTGAACATGGAACTATTATTTCTACAAGATCTATATTGTCGAAGATATGATCTTTCACGCTTTTTTTATGTTTTAACAACAAATAAAGCAAAAACTCAAAAAAAAATTCCAGACGCTAGAAACCAGCAAAAATGTATATTTTTTTAGCAATGCCAAAGTTCTCTGGCGTGCTTGAAATCAATGCAATTTTTAAGAGTTATGGTGAAAAAATTAGGATTTGAAACATAACCAACTATCGTCAGAATAAATGCTCTCGAACATCTTGTGCATACTGCTTCAGTCGAGATGGGGGAGGTAACTACATTCACAACAGAGGCTTTAAAAGACTTCATCAGGGTTTACTATTTACAATTTTAATTACTATCAAATTTGACTCTCACTAGTAAACTGCCGCCACTTGAGTTCAACGGCTGGACTCTGTGAATGAGAGAGAAAGGTAGATCACGAACAATGAAAGTGTCGAGGGCGCAAAAGTCACTCCAAAATGTAAATCTGTCATCTGTTTTTGCATTTAACGATCAACAAGCATTGCTTTGAACTTTGCTTTAGAGCAATTGAGTGTAAAATTATTTTTCAGAGGTGAGTGAAGGGAATTTTTTTCTTCAGTAAATGCCTAGGCTTACTGGATATAAATCAATTTTAATTTCGCAGAAGCAATTCAAATGAAATTAACATCAAAATTAGTTAATTGCAATATTGAATCTCAGATCAAAAATCAAAAATCAACGAGAAAAATCTCATCAAATGATTAGCAAAAAAGTTTATATCACGAATTCAATGCGATACTGAATTTCATTGTCTTGACACAGAGAAATGTTGGCCCAAGTTAATAATTTTTGCTGTTTGAATTTTTTGCTTTAAAAATGTTGTGCTGGATAACTGAGCTATTCCTCAATTGAGCCACACTTGTATATCTAGTATTCAAATTGGTCAATTGCTCTGCGATTACCAATTTTTAAAGATTCAATTTTAATTCCACTTTCGGAATTGGTTATTCGCTACGCGAATGGCTAATTTGCTCTAAAGCTTACTTCAGAAAAGCAGTTGACTAATTTGAATTGCAACTGATTTATTTGAGCACAAATTGGAACAGTTAGTTAGAGAGATTTAAACAAATTCAGTAGAAATCAGTATTTCTTTAAATGCATGAACCGACAGTTTTCTGTTTAGAAACTGGACAAATAATAAGGATCAGATGACTGATGGCAATAAATAAAGTAATTAAACTGCCCTTAAAATTGGGAAAAACTGAAAAAGAACTAAATACCGTAATGGATATTCTAATGACAAATATCCAGTCCGTATGACATTTCCCCCGTTTGAAAAAAATTGTTAAGTTTCAAAATGAAATGAAATCAGAAAATTAGCACTTATTCACCGGCTATGTAATAATAAAGTATTGAAATAATAAATCAAAATAAATAGCTTGTAAAGTTTTCAGTTAGTTGTACTCTGAATTATCCGATTGCTGTTGTGCCTCGAGTATCGTCATCTCTCTTAAAGTTGTTAAGTGTGGGTTAGGGTCAAATGACCAACGCTCATTATATTTTCTGGGAGAGACTATTCCGATAAACGTTGTGTCGGAAACAGGAAGTTCAGTTTCATATCCATTCGTATCCTGTATATCCTAAATAATGAATTGCGTCTGTTGATCAAGTTTCTTCTTTTGCTTCTTTAATTGCCTTTTGCTTTGTCGCACGGATGACGTGTCTGAGTCGGAATTAACGCTGACTTGAATTGAGCGCTTTTCGTTTCCTAAAATTGCCGTTATGTTGTCGGTGGAGCAGCAATTGATTCCTCCGGGCTAAATTGGAGAATCTGTCTTAAATGTGGTCGATTTTGGAACGCTTCGTCATGTTTTGGGTACCATTTAGGAATTCTAATTTTCAGAGCTCTGGCCACGTTGTTTGAGATGGAGATACGTGATCGTCTTGATGGTTGTCCTGATGTCCAATTACCTCATCAGGCTGTTTTCGAGAGCGTTTTATTTTTTACTCCCACCATCTTTTCTCAAAACATCTTTTTTGTGGTTATTAACTTTTTGTTCCACGCTGACACAATTCCTGGTCGCGCCCGTGCTTCGTGCTGAAATTGGCAATATCCAAGTTGCAAACACGTACTTCGGGTTTGTTGGGTCCTTTATGATACTGGTCACTGAAATGGCTTTTCTAAAGGTTCTTTCCGGAACCAAACCATCATAAAGGCCGTTCAAATTCTTTTGGTGATGTGCGGCGTGAATTTTACTGGCTGTCTTTACTTGGATGCTGCGTTCGGTTTGCGAAATTAATCGACAAATACCCTCCGACCAAAATAGTCTAGCCTTATTGTGCTTCATGTTCTGCTGCTCTTCATGAGCACTGGCATTTACGGCGCAGTATACCAGTCGAGCACATATCGGAGCACAATCCGATATCCGCCCACTGTTCTTCTGTAAGGTACGATCGGCCTGCGATTGTATCTTTGTCTAAATAATGTTATTTTATTGTAATTTAAATTTTTATGACTTGATTTTGTTGTAATATTAGAGATTAGTGTATAACATTGCCTGCTAAAATGTGCTTCAAAAGGCGTGATAATTGTTGTTTTTTGTTCAGATAATCGTAGTCTTTGCCTGATTGCATGTAATGCATGTTCGAGGTTAAATTGTTTTTTCAATGTGCTTTCACATATGACAGTTGTCGTTTAATAGGTTGGATAAGACGTTCTACAAGTCCTATTGCTCTATGAACGCTTGCGGGTGCAAATAATGGCTCAACATTATTTTCAACTCAAAATGTTTCAAACTTTTTGCCTGATCTAGCCTGATCATCTAGCTTGATCTAATCAAATTGTTCTAGGTACCCCATGATTATATATATATATATATATACATATATATATATATATATATATATATATATATATATATATATATATATATAGGAATTTATTAACTTTTGTACTAGACTCGTTATTTACTATTTCTACTTTAAGGTATTTCGAGAAGCGATCAATGCTTGGTAAGAAATATTTTTCTATTCCCTTTTTCTTAATAATAGGTCCGCATAATGCTATTTGGATTTCGTCATTCGGTTCAATTCAATTAGGTAAGGATGACCATTTGCTATTCGAAATCACCGATTTTAAAATTCTTACCAATTTCCGTTCAAGCCTTGCACTCACTAGCATTAGGTAGTATGTCGCGGTGGATATAAGGCCACCACATGTTTTGGCCCAGCGGAAGCATAGCGAAATTCTCTGGTTGGGTGGAAAAGATATTTTCCAGTACGGCATTCTTATTAGCCTTAGAGATGGCTATTCGTTCGTCTATGCACAAACATCCGTGTTTGACGCTCATGTCGTGCCAGTAGGAGATGTGAGGACTGATATCCTTGAGTTGTTCCTCGTCATTTCGGATGACACAGCCTCTGACTTCCTTCAAAATGGCGTCGTTTCCTTTGAGTATGGCCTGTAGCTTCTTAGTGAATATGCGGTTGATTGTCTCTGTTAATCGGAGATCATCTGTTTGTCTACTGCTCTTGTTGAGATTGTTGTCTCAGTGTTAGACGAATAATAAGTCCCGGCTTTGTGTTTGTATGCGAGTTGTCCGAGAAGGTTACTCGGGCTTTGGTAGGAATAGAGCTTTAGGATTTTCCTTTTGGCATTTTTGAGATGAAATTGATTGAGTTTTTTTCTGAGTGTTTGATTATAGAGTTCTTTTGGGCAAAAAGTGAAATTTTATTGAGTGCGTCGTATTTATAAATGGAATTTTATTTTTCGAGCCTAACTAGGAAACTTTGTGGCGATTATATGAGTTGATATTAAGTATGTGCCTTATTGGACTTAATTTTACAGATTGTTCACATTCTTTACTGTCTGAATTTTGCAATGTAGACGCAGCAAATTTGTTAATAGAATGCGATTTATGTAATGGTAGAACATTTTGTGCAAAGTTTGGTTTAGAAGGTGTGAAGGGAATTTGCGACAAGATTGAAGATTTTAAGTTGGGATTATTGGAAATATTCGGGATTGTAAACTGCGATAAAATTGGCAAATAGGTTTTATGAATTGATGAATGCGATGCAAATGCCTCATTCCGAATTTATGAATTGTCGTTAATTAAACTAAGTGTTTGCGGTATAATTGAACTTGTTGATTTTAGTACCGGTGAATTTGACTTCAAATTTTATTTAATTTCTGTAATGTTTGCAGTTTATGTTCAATAATGTGTTTAGACGAATTGCGGATTTTAGATATTGTTGCTACCACAATTTGCTCATCGTATGATGAAATTTTTTTAGCTTTGACAAAAGAGTTTTGAGAAATGTAATCTACAAGGTCCATTTTGCCTCCGGGCATCTGTTCAGTGGCAAAATTATGGAGAAGTAAACAATCAATCCATCTATATTGTCGACTTTTGTACGATTTATTTGGACGAAGTTCCTTGAGGATTGACAATAAGGCTCTGTGTTCAGTTGAAATCTTTTCCGTCGAGAATAGAAATGCAATTGGCGTCCAATTGGCGTCAGGGGGGGGGGTTCAAGCGCTGCACTAAGTCCGGAACGTTCGCAATTTACTGCAACGTCCAATTTGGGATTAGTGCGGCAATTTTCAGTGCTTGTAGCAACTATATATTTTATGAGATTGAAATGTTTGGCGTGTATTTCCCTCCATATAATTTTGGTAGATTTTTTAGGAAGTGTCCTAAGAGGAAGGCAAATTTGAGCTAAATTTGTTATAAATTTACTTATGTAATTCACTGATCCAAGGAATGATCTTAGGCGTTTGAATGTTGTTTGTGGTGGTATTGCTTAGAAAACTGCAGTTTTATTTTCAAGTGGTGATATGCCAGTTATGATAATTTTAGAACCGAGCCAGTTAATTTCTGTTTGAGCGAAATGACAATTTTGGAGATTGATCCGCAAGTTATTTTCATCTAACTTTTTGAGACATTTGATGACGTAACTGAAATGATCGGATTCTGATCCAGTACTAACTATTATGATATCATCAAGGAAACAATAGTTGTTTTGAAGGCCTAGAATTGCGTAGTTCATTGCTTTTTGGAATTCAGCTGGCATGTCAGTGAGAACGTAAAATCTTGTTTTAAATCTGTATATCCCTGTGGATTCTCCACAATTGATATTAAACTTAGTGTTGTCTGGTGTTTTTGTGTAATTGTAGTTGAGTATAGGCATATCTGAGGTCTATGGTTGAAAAAAAGCTCGTTGGCCATTTTGTGTGTTCATTAGATGTTGTGATATTGAGTCTATTAATATTTCTATGTTAGGCATTTTATATTTATTTTTATGGATTGACTTCTTTAGGAATTTAGAATCTAATGCTAATTTTATTGAGTGATCTTTTTTTTACTGTAAATACTATTAGTGATATATAAATCACTTCGCAACAATTAGATTTTTTTTCAATGTCTCTTTCTTGTTGTAGACGTTCTAATTCAGTCGTAACGCTAGGTTGCAGGTTAATTGGAAGCCGACGACGTTTTTGGTGCTTTGCTGTGAATTACTGATGAAACTTTGATTTAACGACATGTGTCTTTGATAAGCCAAATCTTGAAACCATGTTGGGAAATTGCGAGGCGTCAGTCTGTTTTACTTTGCATAAAGAATTTTTAATACTGTTAACACTTTTACCCCTTTTTGCTTGTTGTTGCACCACTGGCAGTCCCAGATGACTGAGGAGGTCTCTTTCAATGATGAGTTTTGTGTCCATCCTCTATAACAATTAGGCAGGCATCGCGTCAGATCCAATCATTCTAGACAACAGTGGTTGAAATTTCGCCCAGGACTTTTATCGGTTCATTGGAAAATGTTTTGATGTCTTTTTTACATCTTGTGGTGATCCATCGTGCAGAGCAGAAGACGTACTTTTGAGTACTTTTCAGAGCCAGGGTTTTTGTTTTGACACTGCTCACAATACCCGAGTCAATCATCGAGCTTGCAAAAAATTTCCTTTTTGAATTTTTGCGTTAAGACGTTCGAGTAGATTTGCAGCATCGCTAGAGATGAGATAGCTGCCACATAGTCATCAGAATCGCTGTCATAGTTGGAGTCGTAGACTTGATCATAAAGTTGCTGATAACTAGTGATGTAGTTGACAGTTTCCTCGTCATCAATTTTAGTGGTCGTTGTGTCAATCTGGTTAACGTTCGTTTGTCGAGATTGCGACGATTGGGGCTGTGGTTTCTGGGGTTTGCAAAGTTTGTTGGCAAAATGACCCATAGTTCCGCAGTTGTTACCATTCTTGCCTTTTGCGGGGCATACTTGACGATGATTACGATTCCACCGTTGGCCACACTTAGCGCAAAAGCTTGAGTACTGATAGTTTTGAGGAACAGTTGGGTAGCGAGTGAAATCTTTTCGTTGCTGTTTGTAGTTCGTGTTGCGATTGCGTCCTTAAAAATTGTAAACAGTGTTTACTGACGGAGCGTTTGCATTGAAACTTTGATTGACCTTCTGCGGATTTTGAGCCCTCATCTCCATATGGATTAAAATTTCGAAAGCTTTTGTTGTCGAAACTGTCTCTTTGAGAAATTTTTTTCATTATGGTAGTCCAACGTCTTCAGAATGAAGGTGATTCGAAATAGTGTAGTTTCTTTATCTCCCAGGCTACAATTTTCTGATTATTCTATGAATGGCCCATGGAAACTTTCCACCGATTCTCCTTTTTGTTATTTTGAGAAGAAGAAAACAAAACGTTCATAAAAAATGGTCCGAGTTTTCATGAAAGAGTTTTGCATCACGCGCCAAAGTGCTTTCACCGGGTCTTTTTCTGTGAGAAATGCGGATTTTTGGTTTCAAAAATTCTACGGCCCTCTGTCCCAAAACAGATATAGAGAAGACATTATGCCTTCTGCTCACCATGTTCCTAAGGTTTATAGCCTAAAAATACCGATCTCGTCAATTTTCCTTCATCTGCTTTGCCATGTCACCTATAGTTGTTGATTATGAACTTTTCTCTCGCGTTCAGTTGCCTGGGTGTGGTTCTCCACTGGTTCCTCATATACAGGTTCCAGTGGATATGTGACCGTTGTGGGTGGTCCATTGAGCAAAGTCTCCAATTGTATCCCCTTTTTGGCCGACAATGCCACCTTCCATGGTTGCATCCTTTTGTCTAACGAAAGGGTTGGTGTGGTGGTTGGCTTCTCCCAGAAAGTGTCGACATAGCGGAGAGTAATGCGAGAGTCAACTGCTGATGCGCCATGTTGTGCTTTTTGACTGAGCTATTCGTCGATTGGGCCACACTTGTATATCAAAAATTCGAATTGAGCAAACGCAAACTCACACGCACACACACACAAACACACACACACACACACACACACACACACGCACACACAAACACAAACACAAACACACACACACACTCACACACACCTGCGCGCGCTCACACACAAACACGCACACACACACACACACATATTTACACACACTTGCACACGCACACACACACACACACACAAACACACACACACACACTTCCACACACCCACACAAACGCATGCACGCACACACACATACACATACACAAATTCACACACGCACACACACACACCACACATCAGACACAACACACACACCACAACCCATACTCACACACTCAGACACTCACACCACACACACACCAAACACACAGACCACACAAACACATATACACACATCACACACACTACACACACCAAACCCACACCACACACACTCCAGACACGCCACACACACACACACAGCACACACACAGATCCCACACACACACACACGCACACTTACGCACACACACACACACATCTCACACACTACACAAACACCACACCCACACCACACACACACCACACGCACATCACACACACCACACGCACACACACCAAACACATCACACGCACACCACACACACGCCACACACACAAACACATACACACACACACACACACTGCACACACACCACCCACAGCACTCACCAAACACACAACACACACCACGCACATAAGACAAGTTTTTTAAACAACAAGTTTATCAAGCTGTTTCCTTCATTAGACTACGAGTTTATCAAAACTCTTTTATCCCTGCTGTTTACTTAGTAACAGTGGCGATAAAAGAGTGTGAGAAACTCGAAGCGTTCATCAGTATCGGTCTGGCATTAAAAATTTTTAAATTGGCAGTTTATTTAACTTCTATGATCGCAACAGATGTTGATTTGGAGGAAGTTAATATGATCATGAGTTATTCACGAAAGAGGAAATCAGTATTTGTTTACATGCATGAACAGACAGTTTCCTGTCTAGAAACTGAACAAATGTTAAATGAAGATCAGATGACTGATGACAATAAATGAACTAAATAAACTACCCTTGAAATTGTGAGAAACTAAATAAGAACTAAATACAGTAATGAAAATTTAAATGACAAATATCCACTCCAAATGAAAAAAAATCAGAAAAAGACTATAAGAACTACTAGGAGACAATTTGTAGTTAAATTTTTTGACGATGCGATGCATATCTACATAAACTTTCTCAGATTCGCAAAACCACCTAAGCGAAATTGCTTGTGGTCTAGCGTCTGTTACATTTTGCCAATTATGCCCTCAGTGCGCTCTGCCATTACAGAGAGGATGTCATTACATAGTCAATCAAGATATTTTCCCTTTTGTCCCCGCCTTCCTCCCCCGCTAGAGTTAAGTGCTCTTTCATAGTGAAATATGAAGCAAAGGTTGAGAAATTATGTCGGGAAGTTAAAATAATGAGCACTCATTAAAAGGGTGGAAACGCAAATGGAGAAAATCCGTACTATGTATGCATTTGACATGAGCGCAAATGCGATGCTCCCAGTAAACTAAGGGCACAATTGGAAAAGAAATCAAATCTTTATAATACCAATGGATTAGCTGTTATAAAATTTATTTTGAAAGATGAAACTTTTACTGTTCTGTAAACTTATAATATGGGTTTTGCTTTTGTGAATCCTTACAAATCAATGATTCCACAATTTTGGTCAAGCTCAAGCTTAATTGTGGTTAGTGCTTGCATTTCTAAAGCTCTCAGGCTATAATAGTGAGCCCCAAATTGCAATCTGTTGAAAGTAAGTTGGCAATCTACAAATTGTAACAAAATGAGGTTTATCCTTGCCAAATTTGGATTTCGTCAACAATTAAAGATTTTCGTACTCAGTTTGGGGGAAAAATTGTATCTGCTGTCATTTTGGCTCTCCGTGGTTCTGTTTTCATACTACCTTTTCAATTTGAAACAAAGTATTCTTTTATAGCAACATTATCGTTAGCGTAGGTTGCTTAAAAATTAGAAAAGAATTTTGAAAAAATTCACTCACATCATTGAATTTTCAGATCCGATGCGCGTGAATATTGTTCTTCTACGACAATCGATTGATGCTCTGGTTAAATCCAGTGAGTTGAATGTTGTATTATAAAGTCATCAATCTTCTTTTGTGAAAGTCATCAAAAACATCCCCCGTTCCACCTTCATTTTTTATGCAGATGACTTTAACTCATGTAAACAACGGGCAACAACTTTTAGTTCAAATAAAAATCTGGGAAGTCTGAGTGTATTTTGTTTATAATTCATTGGAAGCTTTAGGCAATATAAGCTCAAACCTGCGGGCACTTGCGACCGAAGCTGAGTTGCCAGAGTCTCCCCGAAATGTTGTCTAACTCAGAGCCCAAATTCGCCGTTCAAAACTCGTAAAAACGCAGGGTTCGATTTCATAGGTCACCAATGAGTCGTGAAAGGTCGATTACTTTGAAAGAATATATTTAGACTCTAATAGGGGAAGGTCCTATTGGACACTATTATTAGCACAAAAATGCGACTTTCAATTTGTTAGGTGCATGTTCAATCTTTCAACATATTGAAAAAGCAAACTATACACAACATAATAGTGGTGGAATTATGAAATTATCAGTCGATACTGCGGTGTCTGATCTTGTACAAATTGGTGTTGGGCATAAGGCCCGAGGTGCGCCAAGATTTATGAGCTAACTTATTTAGAGAACCGGAGGGCACGAAGGGGTTAAAAATTAAATAAAATTTACATTAAGTGTACAGTTTTGCAAATTTTTAAACGAGAAGTTTTCGTCAATTTTTCTAATTTTCCTGTTTTTTTTTACCTATTTCAATCATTTTCTGTTCCAATTCGTCATCGCTAATAAAATCGTTGCTATCATGATACCTTTTTTTGCCTGTTTGGCATCCAATAATTTCATTGAGAGAAGTTGACCTCTTTACCACCAGAAAGCTGAGCTTTCTTCGTCTTAGTAGCGTCTGCAACAATTTCAAAATTGCTGGAACATTGAATTAGCTCAACTTTTGATTTGGATTGCTGGCTCATGTAGTCAAAGCTATTAGTGAGTTTGGCATCAACGCCAAAAATTTTTTTTCCTTACTGCGAGCGCGCAGCTATCTTAGGGCCGCAAAAATTAGCATTACATCGAGCTAATTGCTAATTGCACGTGCCTCCAAATTTTAGCGACCAAAAAATTTGTACCCTGGATTCTATAATAAAAAATTGGGTCTTTCCTATTATAGTCCGCCCCCAGCTTGGTGGTAAAATTACCTAGAGTCCAAATCATTGTAACTATAATATTATGGCGGCTATAATTCCTTGAGGTCTGCAAAGAGAAAGACCCAAAATTTTGCCAGAAACATGCCTTAAGGCTTCAAAAATTTCGCCGGGAAGTTTGCTCTGATCATTGCTCATTTTATGATAATTTGTCTTTTTAACTCCTGCAAGACAATGTCATAAATTTAAAATAACTTCAGATTAGAGGGAGTTTGGCCTGGCCTTGCGAAGTCAGGCGGAAAAAAAGCTGACAAGAAATCTTAACTATGCTAAATTATGCAGGAAATAGATAAGATCCTTTTAAGTTTCAAGGCATTTTGCCTTCCTGGAAAACAATTTTTGATGTGAAACTTCAAGCAAAATTTCAAGCAACTTTCAATTGGACACTTGACGTCCAGAAGTCTCGAGACTAATCTTTTTGAAAAAAAAGAAAAATGCAAAAGCCATCGCTAAGTTGTCTTTTTCGAAATGTTTAGCGTTCAAAACGGTTTTTTGCCAATTCAAAATCTATAAAACAAGTAGCCATAGAATGTCAAAAAACTGCACAGATTTGGAGGACACAAATTGAGGTTAAAATAAGGAAAACAAGATGTTCCGACCCGAGCTCATCTACATTTTTGAATAAATTACCAATTGAAGAGATAATCAAAATTAAATGATTGAGGTAAAAGAAATCGCTACGCAGCCATAGAACTAATTGAACTACATAATGGCATGCGTCATTGCGGCTTTCACGAGATCTGCCATTAAAATGTCTACAAGAAAAAAAAACAAAAAAAAACGATCAATAAAATAAGCAAGAACAGAAATTTCACGGAAAGAGCTCAATATCTAAATTTAAGAGCACCCAGAAACAACGTCGAAAAGCTCTCGGATAAAATCTTAACGAAGCAAATTCAATTTTTACTAACTACACAGCAGATGGGAATTTTCTTTAATATAACTTGGTAACAAGTCAAAAAAAGAAGAACTAATGAGGCGAAATTCAAATATGGGTCTGTTCCTTTGGTGCCCCCACGGCTTAGTGGGGCATATTTTTTGCAACCCACAGACGCACGTTCCAAATTTTCATAAAATGATTTTTTGTGTATTGACACCTGTTCTGTAACTGGGGGCGCATAATGTCCTGTGAGGTACAAAAGAAAAACATCCCACAAGTCAATCAACCTTTTTTAAACCAAATATTTAAATCCTTAGCTATTATCTGAATATCATGAGTTTTCCTTTCAATTGTTATTTATATTTCTTCAGTTTTAATTATGATAATTAAAAATTATGGATAATAAGTTCGCTTATGCCAGTGTTAAAAATCATTGGGTTCTGTTATTACGCGAATGTGCTAAAAGAAGAGAATAAGAAACACAAATATTGACAACTCAAGACATTTTTATGAAAACTCTGATTGTCCAACATATAAAACAGCAATTAGAAGATAAAATCAAAAGATTTGTTTTTCATTCACTCACAGATATTTGGAAGGGACCGCACAATGATGAGAATAAGTTACAAGATTTCAAAACAAACAACAAAAACTGAACACTTTTGTCTCAATTACTAATTGAAGAGATAATCAAAATAATTGATTGAGGTAGAACAAAACGCTACACAGCCAAAGATCTACTAATTGCATTTTATAATGGCATGCGTCATTCGGGCGCTCACGAGATCTGCTATTAAAACGATTACGAGAAAAAAACAATCAACAAAATAAGCAAGAACAAAAAAATCACGGAAAAAGCTCAATATCTAAATTTAAAAGCACCGAGAAACAACGACGAGGAGCAATCAGATAAAACCTTAACAACGCAAATTTAATTTTTTTCTTACCTACACATCAGATGGGAATTTTCTGTAATAAAACTGGGTAAGAAGTCGAAAAAAGAAGAATAAATGAGGCGAAATTCAAATATGAGATCTTGTTCTTTGGTGCGCCTACGGCTTAGTGGGGCATGTTTTTTGCAACCCACAGAAGCACGTGCCATATGTTCATAAAACGATTTTTTTTGCACTGACGCGTGTTCTGTAACGGGGGGCGCATAATGTCCTGTGAGGTACAATTGAAAAACATCCCATAAGTCAATCAACGTTTTTTAAACCAAATAATTTCAAAAGTTTTAAAAATCATTATTTTTAGAGAAAATATTTCTTGATAATTTTACTGAAAAGTCAAAATGCAACCAATAGAACCTTTCTTTGTTTAGACTATCCCATAGAAACGGACTAAAGATGTAGAAAAAAAAGAAAAAAAAATTACAAACAGTTTGCGAAAACACAAATTTTAGAAGCCATTTAAATCCTTAGCTATTATCTGAATATTATGAGTTTTCCTTTAAATTGTTATTTATACTTCTTCAGTTACAACTATGATGGAAAATTGAAATAAGTTCACATATGCCAGACTTAAAAATCATTGGGTTCTGTTATAACGCGAATGTGCTAAAAGTAGAGAAAAAGAAACACAAATATTGACAACCCAAGAAACTTTTATGAAAACTCTGATTGTCCAACATACAAAACATCATTTAAATGATAATATCAAAAGATTTGTTTTTCTTTGTAAAGATTTGTAATATCAAGAGATTTGGATGAGACCGCTCAATGATGAGAATGAATTACAAGATAACGAAACAAACAACAAAAACTGAAAAAGTTTAAAAAATTTTGATAACGAATACTATCATAAAACTTAAAACTATTCACTACAAACTGATCGCAAGAGTAACATTATTCTTTCAATCCTTAAGACCGATCAATTACTTAAGACGGATCAATTTTCAAAGAATAATCCAGACAAAAACAGCAATTTCAAAAGAAATGAAGACAGAAAAGTGTCGAAGTCATTGAAAATAAACTTCTTAGAGCAATGTTTTCCATTCTCTAAGATCTTTTCAGCATTTGGATTCTTCTGTTTTAAACAATCTGACTTCAAAAAATCAACAATTTTGAATAAAACATTAAAATAACAATACGTTTGGAGAAAACCTGTAGTATTAACGCCATTAAATGCATTAGCTTTCAACAGAAGTCATAAAATACGCTAAAATATGCCTCGATGGGAAGATAAGGACTTTTTTTAATCAAATATTATAAATAAGACATCAAAATATGTCTTACGATTATGACAACAACAACAAATACAAGCAAAAAAAAGGTCTGTAGAAAATTGCGAGATGAAAGTGATGAAACCATTAAAAACAATTTTTTCCTAAAAGACTTTGTTTGTGATCCATTGGACGTCTTCTCTTAGCCAATAGGAACTAATAATTGTCGAATGAAAAGATAAAATTTCAAAAGGAACCAATATTACGAGGAAAAATTACCCATTTTTTTTTTAAAAAAAATGAAAATTCTAGGAATTGAAGTCATAAAACCAATAGTTAGAAGTCTAAACCGCTAACCAGAAAATTTTTGGTTTCAGTTGAAATGATGGCGGTCGGTCTGAGTGTTTACGCAGTTAAGTTTAAGATGGGTTGATTTTCAAACAGTTTTCGGAAATTTATTTTTAAGATCTTTACAGCAATTAAATTCAATAGCTTTCAAAGAAAGTCATTAAATACACTAAGATATGCTTTGAGTGTAGGACAAAGATGACTATGACTATGAAAACAACACAACAATACAGGCAACAACTAGAAAATTTGAGAAGAATGTGACGAAGCCAATTAAACTATAAGTTTTTTCCCTGAAAAATATATCTATGATCCCTTGAATGTCGTCTTTAAACCAATAAGAACTATCAATTTTATGATATTCTAAAGAGATTTCAAAGCAAACAAATTTTAGGAAAATATATCCCAAAAAATATTAAAAAAGAGCAAAAATTTTGGAAAATTTTTGTGTCATCAAAATTATAAAAACAATAGTTACAAGATCAAACCGCTAACCAGATTGATTTTGGTTACAATAGATAGGTCGGGGTTACTTTCTTTTCTGAAACTGACCAACGGTTCACGAAGATAAGATTAATATCGGATGATTTTCAAGTAAAATTTTCAGATAAATGTTTCTGAAGTATTAACAACCATTAGCTGTCCACTCAAATCACTAGATATATCCGTCTAATAATCATTAGAAAGCGAATTGCGCTTTTAGTCAACGAGTCTTTGCCATAGGTCTCAAAAATTTAGTAAAATCTCGAAAAAGAAACCAAACTTTCATTAAAAATTTCAATAACTCAGAGTTGAATCCAAAAATAATATGAGTTTGTAAACGAATTTTTTGTTGATTGGGCATCATTTGACTGCAATTAAGATTTTTAATTGACGGAACCTCGAAGTGAATGTGACTTGTCTCCAAGTGACTTGAAAAACAAAAAAAAAATGAAAACTTCTTTTAAAAAAAGCAGCTCTCAAAGTGAATTCAATTTTTTTGATAGTGAACTTCCCTAGTAGACCTGAACTTGCCTTTTTATTGTTTTTCGTCTATTGGCAACACAAAATTACTTCCTTTTGCAGTGTGAAATGTAATTTTCATTTAATATTTTTTTGCAAGAAATCTTAATTTGAACCAAAATAACGCTAAAAGTGAACAAAATCATGCTAAATATTTCCTGTGTTCACACAAAAATTTAACCCGCCATAACTCCTCGAAAATTACGGACTTCAAAAAAGTTTATTTTCTTTCGATTTCTACACTGGACGAGCTTTTAATGACACCACTCACATTTCTCTGCAATGAAGATATCAATCGGCCAAAATTGTCGGAACAAAAAAAACCATTTGAGTAAATAGCTTCCCCCACAATTGCGGTTTGAACAAAAAAAAAATAAAAGTTGTAAGGAAAGAGCTAAACTACTAAAGACGCTAAAGTACCTCGGAACAAATGCTCTGCTTTTAAAATCTACCCTTTAACCCAAGCACAAACATTAGCGAAGTGCAACAATTAGCTCTGTGAGATTTTTAAAACGTCAGATATTACAAATTTGAAAAAGTGTTTTTGTCTTTAAAGAGCTTTAACGTTGCATATAAACTGAGAAAGAGCTCCCGGGCCGAGGAATGAGCTGAAGAAATGCAGGAAATGATCGGAATTTGAGCCGATAGTTTACCAAAATCTGCTCAAAGCGCTTACATTTTTTTTCGACTGGAACGAGTGGTGTTTGAGCGGAAACAAATTCAAGAGATGAGCAGAGTTTGAGCGAAATAATAAAAGAGAAGGAAACGAGCGGAATTTGAGCGGAAAAAAACTGCAAGAAATGAGCGGAATTTTAGCGGAATGAAAATTGTAAGAAATGAGCGGAATGGTTGGAATGAGCGGATTAAGTAGCTAATACTGTGTCGGAAAACTGTCTCAAGTGTGGTTGAAACCCCACCTCGAGAATTTTCCAGTATGTTCTGGTTTTTTCACCCTCCTCCTTTTTTTCCTGGCTTGGGACGGGCACTGGCGGAGTTACTTTTAAAATAGCTATAGGAGAACTGAGCAGAGCACTAGGTACAAAGCCTACGCCAAAAACTCGATCTCCGAAACAAACAAAAAAAAAATAAAAAAAATAACAAAGCAAGCAGATAATAAAGACAGCAGTAGGTAAAAGACCAACTGGAAACCGCAACTTCTAAACTTTTCTGAGCTTTTGTATGGGCCTTTTTAATTTCTTTGAAGACTAGAGCCGGTTTTTTACTGTGCTGCATAAGGAGCGCAATTGACCTAGCCATCAAAAAACAAGGACCCAAAATAGCTAAGACTAATGCGCGAAGGGGTCATCAACAAGGGCGGGGTTTATCGCGCTGCGCGAAGGAGTCTCAAAACAAGGGCAGCGGTTATCACGCTGAAGATAAAAACAGACAAACATATAAATGAACTTCTAAATGCACATCGAAGGAGGCACAGAGATGGCGGGGGGTATTGTCCTGCTCGAAGGGGTCACAAACAAGGCTTGGGGGTTATCGCGCTGAAAAAAGAAGCAAACAAACATGTAAATGAACATCTAAAAGCACAAGAAAGGGGCACAGAGAAAAGAGGGGGTTCGAAACGAGCGAAACGAAAACGAACGAGCGTGAAAGCAAACAAACGAAAAACGAGCAGGCGCAAAACAAGCGAAACGAAAACGAACGAGCGTCAAAGCGAACAAACGAAAAAAGAGCGAGCGCAAAACAAGCGAAACAAAAACGAAACAGCGCGATCGACCAAATCTGCACAGAAGGCCATCCTAAAAAACACTAAAAGACTTTGCAATGAGCAAAGAAGACTGGAAAGAGCGAGGGAAGCGAAGGAGAGAGAGAGAGAGAGAGAGAGAGAGAGAGAGAAAGAGAGAGAGATAGAGAGGGAGAGAAGCAATTTATGTTGAATCACTTTACAGAAATTTGAGAAATTTGACAAAATTAGAACCTACTAAGGTGATGACATTCCTACATAGAATCTCGAATCATTTGAGTAAGTCCTTGACAAGATTGAAAAAAAAATCTTGAAAATTCATATAGTTAATCTGTTGAGCGCAAAACTTGACAACGTATCGAGCTTTTTTTCGTAAACCATTTAGATCAAAATAACTGTCTGCATTGGAACCTACTAGGATGATGACACTCCTACATAGACCATCAAATCAACTGAATAAGTCCTTGACTAGATGGAAAAACAATTTTTCTTGAAAATGCAGATAGCCAATTTCTTGAGCACAAAATTTGACAACGTATTGAGCACTTTTTTCGTAGACCATTTCGATCAAAAATTTTTTCTGCATGAGAATCTACTAGATTGATGACACTCATACATAGACAAAAAATTCTCGGAAACATATACATCAGAACAACTTTCATTTCCTTGGCTTTAAAATAACTCCTATATTTCAGTGCTCTATTTTGAAGCCTAAATTCGCTGTGAGGCTTGAATATTTCAATTGCGCAATCTACTGACGAACTTGATCCAATCGAGGTCACAAAAAATCAAGCATCTTTTTGCCACTCCCTTATAAAACTGGTGCATTGTGCCCACTGGCTCTGTACGGGTGAGTTGCAGATGATGTTGAAAAGCTTGGGATAGCCTTTTACCCCGAGAGTATTAATCACTTTTGCTCTCTTAATGTGATCTTTGGTGCTATAGAATTCTGCACAAGCTTTTTGTTTACTCGGACTGCGTGTTACTGAGTAAACAAAAGAGCAGCGAGGATTGAAATGCGCTATTTAAATCTATCCAGCGAGAAAGTATTACGTCATAATTTCTTAACCATAAATTCCCTTAAAAACATTAAATGCACACAAAATAACTTCTATGTGGCATAAAGTTGGTTAAACGTAATTTTCGTTGTGCCTACTAATATACTGAATCGATTGCGCTCCTTTTAGGCTTAATATTTTTATGTTTCGAAAACGTAGCGGTGAGCAATCTGAGCCGAAAATCGGCCCAGACAATTTACCTGCTAGCAAATATAGCTAGATTTGCCGGGCCATTTAGATGTGCTTTTTTGCCATGATGACGTTACGAACAGTTGTCTTATCGGATTTATGATCAATTAACCTTGTTCGAAAGATTGTTTTAAGACCTTTACTTTTGATGCTGCGACCGGCTTGAGAAATGTTTTAGCAATTATAGTTACTGATATTAATCGTTACTTGTGAACGGATTTTTTAAACGTTTGTTTATGCTTGTTGGGGTTAGATTGAAAACGGCAGCAGTTATGGGAATATGCGCCTTCCCAGAAAGATACTTGATGCCCATAACTGTACAATCAACATTGGCTCCTGGACTTACAAGCCATTCGAATTAAGTGTGAAACCCGGGAACTTTGCTGCGGAAACATTTAGCTACATGAAGAACAGTGAGTGCGAGTTGATCCCGTACCAAGTACAGTACCACGAGGACTGGGAGCCGTTGGGCAACTATACCGAATAGGAGTTCAGTCTGAACATTAGAAGAACACCATGTTTAAGCTCCTCAACACAGTGCTGCCCACTGCATTCATTAGTACAAGCACTCAAGAGCATCACTGAACGGGGACTGGGCCACGAATAAACTGTGATTGGCTCCTCAATGGTCTACAACTGAGCAACAATCAGGGATAAATCAACAAAAAAAACTGTAAGAACTATCCGGACAACTTGAACGTGATTTTTGATAATTTGAAGCAGTAAATTAATACTATAAAAACCGGCAAATCTAGTAACCCCCTCAATTTTTTTTCGGTTTCATTTCCTATAATCCGGTATTTTCGACATTACCCCTGGTCACCAATAACCTATCCGTTATAATTTTTTGTTAAAAAACACCACTTTTGAAAATTTTTGGTCAAAATAAGAATTGACCAAATCGGTTTGAAGGTTGGTACTTGGGTACAGTCTAATACACATTAAGCGAAGCAAAAAAGTTTGAAAAAATTGACCAAATCTGAAAAATTGAGAAAAAAAATCTGTCCGATCATTTTAGCATACTTATAACTGATTGTTTTTGGCACATAAGCTCTTATTCTTGGTAACTCGTGAAAATTGTGCACTTAACATCAGAGTTCGGAGTTTGAGCAAAGCTCAAATCAATTATGTTGTAAAAAACATTCTATGGTTTTCATATTAGCTGCAAGTTCACTGCATCACGCCATAAAAACATTGCGTCAAGCGTTACAAGAACATTATAAAAAAAGAATTTACGCATTACCGGGTCTGAGTTTCAATCCTAACGCGGTGAAAGTACGAAAAACCGCTAAGTTCCAATTGAGTCATTTCTTCCGGGATAAAAAGAGGCTAGTTATATGGAATGATGTGGTGAACAATTCATTATCCCGTCATCGCAGTAACAACAATAAGCCTTTAACACCTTCGCAGCTTATTGCAATGCTTGAAGAGTATCAGGAGCGCATAGAAGCTATAGTGTATTGCCCCAGAGAGGGAACTCCTGATATTTACAATCAGCTCAAGCGTAGTACTATAGTTACCATCCTTTTTGTGAAAGACATTGTGTCTAAACGTAAGCAGAAAGACCCTAGTTTACTTAAAGAGTACAGAGCATTACACCAAAGGCCTGCGATTGAGCTGAAAACACTCAATATAGTGTTAGCCCATAAGAACAACCTCCGGTCCTTAATGACACGCGCCCGACCGAAAAAACTTTCAAATCGCCGCCGTAAAACGCTCCGCACCCGTCATGCGTTCGAGGAGTTGGAACTCCCTCAGGCCTTTGATACCCCTGAATGTCTCTTAGTCTTGCGTTGTTGTGGGAGTGTACCCGCTGACTGGCGGTGTGACTTAGTTTAGTCAAGAGTTACGGGTTAGTTTGTGGTTGGTCCTCTCCAATAGCGCTTTACTAAACGTTTCGCTCTCCCCGTTTTTTGAGTTATTCACTACCGTCAGTTTTCCGCAGGTTATCTGGTTTCATTTTTTCGTTCCGTCCTTTTTGTTTCCGTGTCTCCTTGTTTCTTTCTATTGCCCGTTAATCTGTTGTATGATGTAGTATGTTGAGTTTTGCAGTAGTAATTTTTTTTCTGCTAGAATGATGGTTGGTTGATTAGTCTCGTTGCTTGCTAGGGTGTGACTTAAGTTCATTCTGGAGTTACGGCTGGTTTGTTTCAAGACTTTCACCACACTTGTTTGCTAGCAATTTGTTGTAGCTTAATTATTTTTGGTAGTATGCACTTTTGTTGTCTGGGTCTGGTGGTTTGCTAGGGTGTGACTTAAGTTTGTTCAGGAGTTGCGGCTAGTAAATTTCCTGACCTTTTCCACTTTTGTTTATACTACTTCGTTGCCGTAAAATAATTGACTTTTTTGGTGTTTTGATGCCGTAGATAAAGCCCCATAATGTTTTGTGCTAGTTTTCTTGGCAGTAGCTTCTCTCCCTCTTTCTAGGGTGTGACTTAAGTTTATTCTGGAGTTAGGGCTAGTTTTTTTGGTTGAGTTTGTTGCTGTTGTCTGTTAGCATCGATCTTCCCGCCTCCTCGCTTGTGGTTTACCGTCTCCCGTCCGTTCTATCCCGGTTTCCCGTCCCGTCGCGCGCTCAACGCTCGACGTCTCCTCGTCCGTACTGTTTTCCCGTTTCGTCGTGCGCCGTCCGCCCGACGTTTCCGCCACGCCCGTGCCATTTTTCCGCTTCGTCGCGCGCTGTTTGCCCGACGCTCCCGTTCGTCCGTGCGGTTTCCGTTGCAACGTGCGTTACTCTCTCCGCCTCCCTTCCCGTCCTTCCCGTCTCCCGTTCTGTCCCGCGTCGCGCTTTCTGCGCTCACCGTTCTTTCCTTTTTCGCTGGGTACTATTGTACTCGACGAACCATTTTGCTCTTTGGCGGTTTGTTAGGCAAACCGTCACACTATGGTTCGGTTTACCCCATTTGTGTTGTGTTGTGGCATGTGTGTGTACTGACAACATTGCAGGACATGACAATATTGCAGGACGAATTCAACAAACTTTATAGTGCGAGGGCAAAATTAGAGGCGGTACTTAATAACATCTATGGTGAAATTGAAAATGCTGTGGATAAGCAAGACAGGAAAGTTAAGATTGAACGTCTGATTGTGAAGTGCAAGGATGCTTTTACTAGAGTAGTTGATAAGAATGAAGAGCTCTTCGATCTGGCACAAAAGACTGAAGATCCAGATGCTGCCTGTAAGAAACTTGAAAAATGGTTAGAGACTGTAACAAAGAAAACTGATGAGTTCATTGCTGCTGCTCGAGGGTATATCAATTCGGTCCATGACAAAGAGACAGCAGAGCTGTACACATCTCACCATTCAAGATCAGGTTCACATATGACTTCCTCAAAAAGGTCAAGTCAGCGTCAACGAGACTTAGAACTATCAAGACTCAAAAGGGAGGAACTTAAGAAACAACATTAGGCAAAGCTTCGCATTGATAGACAGCGTCTTGAAATTGAAAAACAAACAAAACTGCGGGAGTTGGAAATGGAGCAGCTTGAGGAGGATCATCGCAAGGAATTAGCTGCTGCAGCCCTTGAGGAAATTGAGTTGATGACAAAAACATCACAAGACGGATCTGGTACAGTCAAAATGAGTGGACTCTTTACGGAAAGAAGTTCAGTCAAGAGCAAGAAACTTGTTCAAGATTGGGTTAATTCGTCACCAGCCGGGAACATGGCAGATGTTGCAAACGAACCGAGTTTGCACTTTTCTGGTTCCATCGCCCAATCCAACCAAGCAATTGTCCAATGACCTTCATCAACTCAACTTCCAAACTCACACTTCAATCTCAAAACACATGGTCATGTTGAGGCCAGCATCACCCTCCCTGGCCATGAGCCGCAAGAACCAAGTACTAGAACCAATGTAACCAATGATGCACATAATGCAAACAACATCATGCAAGAGCAGCAACAGCCTCAATATACGCCTCCATCACCCCAAGTAAACTTTGGTATGCCAACTCAACTAAACGCCCCAAACACAGCCCGACAACAGTTTCAAGCAACAATGCACTTCGATGGTTTACAGTTAGATCATCAATTCCCGCGCAGGTCGAGCGTGCCGGGAGAGTTGAATTTAGTCAGCCCTCCGCGTTCACCACTTTAAATGCACTCGCTATTGCTCCGCTAGCACCTAATCCGCCACAAGCACACATAAATGTACCAGCCCCCTATCCCCCGTTTTAAACCCCGCACCACCGCATTTCCCGTTAATCCCACCAGCACTCCGCTTTCCTCCTTCGCCGCCACAAGCACTCCCACTACACGCCACTAACCCCGTGGCGAACAATGTCAATCTGTCTGTTACCCCATTCTCTGCCTGCACCATTCATTTCCTACGCGTTTTTGTACCTCAATTAATTCATCCAGCCCAAAAATTGTGTCCCTATAACCCACGCACCTCCTGCTCCTCTGGATCCAAATGTCTGGCGTTTCCCGGCAGCAGTCCCATCTAATGCAGTACCACTTGTACGTACATCTGCAAACTTATACACCGTACAACCGGCCCCGTTAATCAACCCTCATATCACTACATCGCTCCGCTCCTCTCATGTACAAGCCGCAGCAGGTGCTCAAAATTACGTAACATCAGACTTCATGCAAGCGAATCCCTTTAGTTCTTCCACAGGTACCGCCCCCACCTTACCGCATCCCACACCTTCGGCGACTTCTTTGGACTCTGCGGATTTGATAAAGTAGTTGGCGGACGCAATTACTTGTAAGAAGAACGATCCACTGCCCGAGTGGAAGCTGTCGAGTACAATGGTGATCCACTGCAGTGGCACGAACGGTTCGGACAATTTAAAACCGCCATAGACGCACAGTCCTTGACTGATGATGTCAGGTTAACATACTTAAAAACTCTTGTAACTGGAAAAGCTAAACACGTCATAGCTGAGTTCGCATACTGTGGTGTAATGTATAAGGACACACATAAGACACTGGAGCGTAATTTTGGCCAACCACAGGCAGCAGTCAGTGCACACTTAGAAAAACTCAGCTCTTTTCCTCCATTAAAGATGCATAAGAGTGATAACATCATAAACTATTCTGCAACAATTTCAAGTCTTGTTGGGGTATTTAAATCACTTTCATATGACTCGGACCTTAGGAGCGCCTCACTTCAAAACAAGGCTGTGCAAAAGTTGCCGCCCAGTCTAAAAGAGTCTTGGTCACTCTTCACTGTGAGGAAACATTGGGTTAAGCCAACACTCCTTGACTTAACGATTGGTTGAAGGAGAAGGCAGAGGCACACGACTTAATGAAACAAACTTCATCAAAGGCAGGAACTCAGGATAACACCAACTCAGTAGTAAAGACCAAAAATGCCTCAAGAATTTTCGCTGCTATTACGCAATCTAAGGGCACACAGAGACCAGCCTCAACATCAACAACACCTCCAACCCCTCGCTGCATTGTGTGTAAAGGTAACCACCGCATCTCGGAGTGTAGGGTATTTAAAGAAAAGGCTCCCACTCAGCGAGCAAAGGTAGTGGCGGAAGCATAACTGTGTTTCTCATGTTTGAGAGAAAAGCATATGTTCAGGCAGTGCCCAAATCCCAGGAAATGCAGGAGGGACGGTTGCAACAGCTCCCATAAAACACTTCTTCATGGAGCTGAGAGGGTTTATCCATCAAAATCCCCTTCAAACAACAATAGTAATTCTAATGCTGGCGCAAATCAAAAAAAAAACTTTCTAGTGTCCAATCATCGAGTAAGACCACTACGTTGTCGTCTGTGAGAAATGTGAAAGGCCTCCTTCAGGTGAATGAATTACAGTTGAAGAGCTCTTCTGGTAAAGATTCCACGGCTTTAGTTTTGTTCGATACCACTTGCAGTAACTCTTGGGTGTCCAATGATCTTGTAAATAGACTTGGTTTGCACGGTACAGCATTGAAACTAAAAGTCAAGGGTATAAACACCGAGGAGGTTGTAGACACTAAGTTAGTTGAACTAATTGTAACACTACGCGACAACCAAGCATTTGAACCATTTAAAGTAAGCCCTTACGTAAAGGAAGATTAGAATGTAGGCGCCGATGTCATCAACATTAAAGCACTTCAGGAAACATACCCGCATCTAGCAGTTCTGGACCAAGTTACATATTGCTATGGAAACATTGAGATGATACTTAGACAGGATGTGTATCATGCCATCTGCCCATTAGAGTACTCCGCTGCCGACGAGAAGTGCTCGCCCTTCGCTGTTCGCTTAACCGTCGGTTGGATTCTAAGCGGCCCTCTACCGGCGTCTTCAGGTTTAGTCTCGACTTGTTTTAAAGCAAATATTTAGCAGAATTTTGAACTCGCCGATCAGGTAAAATCTTGGTACGACATGGAGTCGTACGGCGCCTTTAAGCAAGTAGACCCACAATCCGGCTCGGATGCGCGTGCGCATGATATTCATGAAAACATCACCGTGCATAATGGAAAAAGGTACGATGTAGGAATGCTATGGGCTGAAGACAACCTCGAACTGCCCAACAATTATTTCTCAGCGCTGGTTCAGTTAAAATCTTTGGAAAAGCGGCTAATGAAAGATCAGACTTCAAGGGAAAAGCACTCGAATACCATCAAAGAGGACTTAGACAAGGGCTACGTAGTAAGGGTCAATGATGCTCATAAGGTGCAAAAGTGGCTCGGAACGAGAGTGGTACCTACCACACCATCCGGTTGTTAACCCAAACAAGCCGGGCAAGGTCCGTAGGGTACTAAACGGAGCAGCTAAATTCCACGGCGCATCTCTTAACAAGTCATTACTCACCGGACCTGACTTACTGCAAAACCTAATCTATGTACTCCTACGGTTCAGACAACATCCATTTGCCGTATCCGTTGACATCGAGGGAATGTTCCTCCAAGTTGGAGTGTTACCATGTGATCAGACATCATTTCGTTTTTTGTGGCGGGGGACCCCACATCAAATGTTGTGGTACACCAGTATACACGCCACATCTTTGGGGCAAAAGATTTGCCCACCTGCGCCAACTACCCACTTTAACGCACGGCAAGTGATAATGATAAGGAGTACCCAGATGCTGCGAAAGCCGGCCTTGAGAATTTCTACTTGGACGATTACTTAGACTCAGTGGAATCGTTCGAGAGGGCCCTCATTAGGCCAAAGGAATTGGTACATCTTTTCCATCTAGGTGGGTTTAAGCTTACTAAGGTTGTAAGCAATGTACAAGATCTGGCTGACCGAATTGATGGGTCAGCTCTATCCATTGAACCGAAGGTCATCGTTTCATCCAAGGAGGAATCAATGCACGTGCTTGGGCTTAAGTTGGATCACAACAACGATACTCTGGTTGTGAGTAGAGGTACTAACAGCACCATCACAAAATTCTAACACAGCGCTTCGTTTTAAGTCTAGTGTCAAAGGTCTACGACCCAATTGGTCTTGTCGCACCGTTCACTGTTGGTGCTCGGTTAATCTTGAAAGACATTTCGCGTGTCAATGGACAAAAATGGGATGACGAGTTACATAAAGACACATTTGACAGATTCCTTGCCTGGTGTGTTGAACTGCCACGGTTAGCTGAGATCACTATACCGAGGAGTTACTTTTCAGGACCATTCCAACATCTCGAACTCCATATGTGTGGTGATAGCTCGCAAGACGTATTCAGTGCAGTAGGATTTCTTAGGGCTCAAGTAACTTGCACCTCCGGGGAGATTATAACAGAGCTTGCGTTTGTCCTGGGCAAGGCCCGTGTGGCACCTATGAAGGTAATGACGGTTCCTAAGTTGGAATTACAAGCCGCTCTCCTCGCTGCCCGTTTAAAAAAGGAAATCTGTCGAGCATTAACGGTTACTGTGGATAAAGTATTTATGTGGACAGATACTACCATCGTCTTGCAGTGGATAAACTCAATAAACAAACATCCCATCTTCATTGCAAATCGTGTTAGTGAAATCCTGGAGAAAACCAGCGTTGACCAATGGAACCCCGTCGCCACTTGTGATAATCCGGCAGATGCTGGCACGCGTGGTAAGTCCGCTGAAGTTTTCCAATCAAGTAGCTGGGTGAGGGGTCCTGACTTCTTGAGAACTAAGCAATTCCCTTTTGTACCAAATACTGACGTCGTTGATAACATCAAGCTCGACGTTGTAACCAAGGAACAAAATGATGACACCATCTCATCTCTAGCCGCATCCGTAACCAAGCCCCCTAAAGAACAAAGCATTAATCTAATCCCATTTGGTAAGTTCAGTTCTTATCAAAAACTACTACGTGTCACCGCATATGTGCTGCGTCTTTTACCATCTCATTAAAGTTACCGCAACGTAGACGGCAGCATAGCAGACCCTGTTGAGCTTGACGAAGCCGAGCGTCATCTCCAGTACCTGGTGCAAGGAGAGTCCTATAATACTGAAAAAAAGAATGTTCTTGACAACAAATCCGTTAAGAAGAGCAGCCGCATTGCTCAGTTTACTCCGTTTATTGGGCCTTATGGTCTCATCCGTTCTTCTGGTCGACTCCGGAGGCTAGTGGTAATTGACTTTGACACTGAGCATCCTTTCGTGCTGGATGCGCGTTATTCTTTTGTTGAACTTTTTCTGCGGCATACTCATTTGAAAAACCATCATCAGGGCATCGATTACTTAAGGTCAAGGTACACGAACGTTATGCCATCCTCAAACTACATTCCACACTGCGTTCAATCAAATCAAACTGCGTCTTGTGTAGAAAGTTCCATGCCGCAACCATTCAACCTATCATGGCAGACCTCCCAAAGGTGAGACTCGCATACCAGTCTCCTCCCTTTACCAACACCTGGGTTGATTACTTCGGCCCATTCTTCGCCACACTTCGTCGGACTACCCAGAAGAGGTGGGGATTTCTCTTCACTTGTATCACTACTCGTGCTGTCCATGTTGAAGTCGTCCTGTCCATGGACACTAGTTCGTGTGTAATGGGAGTGGAGCGGTTTGTCTCCTGTCGGGGTTCTCCTGCTATGATTTGGTCGGATAAAAGTACGAACTTCATTGGAGCGGAGAAAGAGCTCCGTGAATGTATGGAAAAATGGAATACGCTTAACATTGCCACCAAACTTGCACATAAGGGCATTAAGTGGAGGTTCAATCCACCCCGTGCGCCACACCAAGTTGGCATCTGGGTGAAGTTATTTCGTAGATTTAAAAGAGTATTGTACACATCCTCGGTACGCTTCGCCTCACAGATGAGGTGTTGAACACTACTTTTTGTCTGGTCGATTGCGCACGGAACTCACGTCCCTTAACGCCCGTAAGCGCAGAACCGTCCGACCTAGGCGCAATAACACCTAACCATTTTCTACTCGGTAACCAAGCAACCGTAATTCCGTCTATCGTTGGCGTCGACGAGTTCGATCACCGTAAGCAGTACGCCCGAGCACAGTTCTACGCCAATTCAAATTGCACGCTGGCTTAAGGAGTATGTACCTGCGCTGATCCGTAGAGCTAAGTGGCAGACGCCTGCCGAGCATCACCTCAAGTTTGGTGATTTAGATTGGATCGTTGAAGAAAGTAAGCCTAGGGGTTACCATCCAACTGCTCGGACTGAAGAACTCCGATACGGCTCCGACAGCGTCGGCCGCTCCGCCGTCGTACGCACGTCGTCCGGATCGCTCATCCGCCCACTCGTTAAGCTTGTACAAATCCTCGCAACATCTTCGTCCGGGCCGGAGGATGTTGCTGAGTAAATAAAAGAGCAGCGCGGATTGAAATGCGCTATTCAAATCTATCCAGCGAGAAAGTATTAGGTCATAATTTCTTAACCAAGTAAGCCTTACAAAAACATTAAATGCACACAAAATACGTTCTATTTGGCATAGAAATCTCGGAAAAAGTTCGTTTAACATAATTTTCGTTGAGCCTACTAATAAACTGAATCGATTGCGCTCCTTTTAGGCTTAATATTTTTATGTTGCGAAAACGTAGCGGTGACCAATCTGAGCCGAAAATTGGTCCAGACAAAATACCTGCTAGCAAATATAGCTAGATTTGCCGGGCCATTTAGATGTGCTTTTTTGCCATGATGATGTTACGAACAGTTGTCTTATCGGAATTATGATCAGTTAACAATGTTCGAAAGAGTGTGTTAACACTGCGCATTTCAAAGGATCATGAGTGAGATTAAAATTGTGCCCTAAACCTATGCACACCACTCAGTGTACATAACCAGCAGCCAAAATACCCATTAAACTGTTTCAAGTGCAAAACTTTAGCTTTAACCTGCATTACCTTAACAAACTCAATCTTGTATGTTGTAGATCTCTTTATTTCCAACGCTCGCTAAGATGATATTTTTAAAGCCGGACATCATTATCGGGGGATAATGAGCAACAAAGCGGGTAGGCTGATTCAGAAGAAAATTTTTCAACTTTTTCTCCGCGTTTATGATGAGACGTATTCTCAATTTGTTGAAACTAATTAAAGGTTCTAATATTTTATCTGCGGTGGAAATTTTACATTTAGAATATTTAAAATTCTGATCAATATTCGAAGTGACTATTCTAGATAAGTGAGTAAAGATAGACATTGGGTTAAAATCACCTTTAGGATCCAAAATTGAGTGAAAATTTTTTTCATACACTGCAGAAAGAACTTTCTTCATATTATGACAACTGGGCAAAGTGATTCAATCATTAATTATCCATTGTCACTTTTTATGGTCATATAGAAAATCGTTCGGTGCAGAATGGCTCGTTATAATTGAAAGGAGCGACATAACTGAGTTTTGGACGGCTATAGTGTTTTTCATGATTTTCAGGACAAAATCAAAAAGAGGAACATAAGAGTTAGCTACAGCTTTTACTATTGAGGAGCTGTCTGAAATGTAGGAATCAGTTGACGAAGATTATTGAGAAGTTGCAGAAACTCCTTTGTCTCAGAATCAGAAATAAGGTGAACATCAGTTTCAACTTCACTATGCGCAGTAAAGTAAATTTCATCAGCGCTTTCATCAATCTCGTGGTGCTGATTATCGGAGGAGAGTGAGTCAAAAATCTGGTCTCCCCCTGTATTTGCGACAATAGGAGAGATTATTCGTTACGTTCAACGCTAGGTGAAAATTATGAGCTTCGCTTCCGCAGTTACTTTGCAGTGCGTTTACGCGAACTAGAACCCTGGGTCTACAAATGTTCATTGAACTCAAGATTTAGCTCAGGAATTTCTAAAAATGCGGCGTCAAGTGACACTTGCGTGAGGGCCAGCGGAAAACTAGTGAGCTGTGATATTCCAGACGACATCTCTGTTTCGTTTTCTGAATCATGATGATAACTTGGAAAATCGAACAAACAATCCTTGTTACCGTTCACCATAGAATACGGTTAGTTCTTCATCATGCTGGAGTGACTTCAAAACTTGTAAACGCACACAAGGATACGGCAGAACGCAACTAAAACCTTGAAAGTATTTGACATTAGGAGAGCAAGAATGTTTAGTAATTCTGCAGGATCCAAGTGAAACTTTCTCTGCGCTGTCTCGACTGCTTCGCATAATAGACAATTCCCTCACTTCTGATCTTAGAGCAAAATGCATTTTTTCGGCAACTCTGAGAGGAAATTCAAGCGGTGTGAACGAAGGCTTCATAACTTTGTTGCTTTTTTGAAGCTTCCAAATCTATCTGGCAGAATATGGTGGGTGGGTCTTTTTGGTGAGTCTAATCATATATTGAAAAAAAATCGAATGGTCTTACTCAAAACTTTGTCTTTGCTGGGGCGCTCAGAGAAAACATTTCTGCTAGATAAATTGACCATTGCTTGCGGCTCACCCAAACTATTAAATAATTTTTTCGCTGCAAACGCATCACATAAAATCAAATGTTTGAAACGGATCAAATCTGAATCAGGGATCATATCTAAGGTGAAAATTACAAATAAAAAACTCATATCACAGATTACCAATTTGCATAAGCAAGCAAGGGATAAAAGACGTCTTTGCGATTTAGCAACCGCTGTCAGTGGTCTTTCACCTGTCAACTGGGAGCGTACTAACTGCAAAAAAGAAAATCCATTTAATCTTTTGATTCATCTCTCAGACAAAGACAAGATAAAATGAAAAAAGTTTTTAAACTTATTTTCACACTACAGTAAAACTCAGAATGAACTGAGAACCAAATAACTTGGAATAATTTGATGTTTCAATTATACTGCAATTGAAGGTTAATCAATGTATTGATTACAGAATCAAAATCTTGCTCAACTTATTGCTAGGACGAAAAAATGAAAGGTAGAACATTGAAACACAAGAAACAAATACACTCGGACAGATTTTTGAATCTTCAGTTATTCAAACTCATGTCAAAGGCAATGAGGAATCAGATGATAGTCCTGAGGGAGTCAAGAGTTGTAAAACAATTACAGAAAAGATCTAAATCGAAATTGAATTTAAAAAACAGTTATCATCAACTAGCTAGGCATTAGCAACTGATCATTTCTATAACAATGTACTCAAAAAATAAGCTAACTCAGCTGAATCACCTCACTGATATAAAAAAATTGTGTTCCAGTTTGCATGGGAGCGAATGACTATTAAGAGAAGTCTAATCAGAAGAACCCTGTGAAAAGTTATTGTCAACTTTTCCTCTTAATGTATCTCTAAACATTTGATTTACTGAACTTCTAGCAGCTTCTCACACAACAAGAGGTAAAAGAGGGTACTTCTGCTCAATAACGGGTTCGTGGCAAAAGAGAATAAGACACCTACCTAGTCTATCAAAAAAATAGAAAGACTAAAAACATTTTGAATAATTTGAGCTACTTTCCGAAGAAATAATAAATTTTGAACAGTCGTCAAGCTTGCAAGCATTATAATGACAGTATTTAACTGGAAAATTTTTTTTGTGAAATACCATCAAGCGCAGTTTGAAATCCATTTTTTTAGAGTTTACGCGGAGAGAGCATCGTGGATCCCAGATCTTTTTTGCCAATTAGTTTGTCGGCTAAAATGCTAGCAATATGCGGTACTTCTCTCCAGCAAAAAATTTCATTAAATCTTCTCCCTTGTGAATCACAGGTTTGATGGTTTTACTACACAGCTCTCAATATTCATCAATATTCATGAAACCATTGACTGCAAGGTCGCATTTCTCTTTAATATTTGATAACTGAACATAGAAGTCAACATCTAGAGAGGAAAAACCACCTAAGAAAGCAATACATTTTTTTAACTATCAGCTACATGAAAAACACTAAACCGTTAGCTGAAGGTAACCCCGAGAAAAGTTTCTCATAGATCAGACGTAACTTCCGCAACTGCTATCAAGTTCTCTTCGTGAAAAGCCAGAAAACTGTCAAAGGATCACAAATTGCCTCACAAAAGTTGGTATCGCGAACATTTGGCGAAGACGAGTGGAACAAGATAATGTAATCGGGATGTAGAACAGTCTCAGATGGGAACTTAAAAAAAGCAATCTTGAGCATGACTGAATGGAAACTTAGTACAGAACATCACGCGTTTTCATACAGAATTAAGGAAATATTCTTACAACAGATTTCGATTACTAGTTTTGAAAAAAAAATCGAAAACCACTACAAAAAGTAATCTTGAAAAGCGCTGGTTGGAAAATGTAGTTTCAGAGCATGAAAAAAATTTACTCGGATCAGAAGCATTTTTAGAACGCATATTTCGATTATTAATGAAAATGGTTAACGGAAAATTGTCCTCTGGCCCCGTGCAAAGAAGTCGACATTAGTACTCCTTAGATTTGAAAGTGAGAAAAATCTTTGCGTCAACTAACATTGTGTATTTTCACGGTAACTGATTTTTGGCCAAGAATCGCTCACAGGAGTAAGGGTGAAAACACTGAAAGGCTCGACAAAAATCCAACTACATTTTGTCTTATAAAGCATAAGCCTGACAGTCTCTTCGCTCTCTTTGATTGAGACGCTACTTGCTGCCTGGATGACATGCAACAACTCTTAAGTTGTTTGTTGCTGACTTGGTTTAGGACTGTTCTGCGAGTTTTCTGGAAATTTTCTCATTATCGTTTTATCTCTACAATTAATTAGATAACTCACTTTTTGCTTAGAAATTCTTTCCATTTCTCCTAAAAGCAATGGTAGGGAATAAAAACTTAAAAACTACAAAACAGAACTACAAATCAAAACTACAAATTAGGCCACTGGACATGAATCAGCAAACATGAGTTCAGAAGAATGTAATCATTTTTCTAACTACTTCATTTTGATTACACAATGCATGAAAGCATCAGGTTAACATTGAAAATGAAGAACCAACAAATCAGGACCCTTCTGTCTCAAATTATATAAGATGAGAGTTATCTTATAATCTTTACTCCCTTGGTAACCAGTACCCAGTTTGGAAAAAACCGAGAAAACCCGGCAGTTGTTTCCTCTAAAGAGCCTGAGAGTTTGAAAAAAAGATCAATCAAGACCTGTTCAGAAACTACAGCAATGGACTACTTGTCTAAAATAAATAGAATACGAAACGTAAAACTCTGCTAACTTTAAAATATATTTTATGTAATTTTTTGCCATTCAGGTTGGTCATTCAAACCAATAAATATAGGTTCAAATCCTTAAACAACTTCTTTTTTCCTAATTGAAATTTTTTTCGATCGTGGCCGGCTTTATTGGCTGCCTTCCGGGATCATACGCCTCTAGGTATTGGTCAGGGGGGAACAACGCGTTAACTTCGGCTACGAACAAAAAACCTTCATCTATATTCATATTAGCTAAAATTTTCCTCATGCGTTGAAAATTAATAATTTTAAGAGGTTTTGAGCAGAAACTTAAGGAGTTAGTTGTTGGAGAACATGCAAATTAAAACCACGCGAAAGATTTTTTTGGAAAATTTAACAACCTTTAAAGTTCTTAGTTTTTATCTTGTTCTGTAGCTTTTTTTGCTGTTTCTGATCCCTTGATGATGATATCAGCTCACTGACCAAACCTTTCTAGCTAAAAGTTTTATTTCTCAGAGCCTTCGCGGGGTCGCGGAATGCTCCAGGTGCAAATAGGGGAGTTCGAATTTCTTCAAATGAAGTTCTCTCTGGGCTTGTGCTGTTGATTTCTTGGATCTCTACTTTTAACTGAGTTCATAGCAATTTATTGCTATGTAATCTTGACACCAGTAAGCCAACCGAATACAGAAAACAACACTTACTATATCTTTTATCTCCTTTAATTTGGAGGCAAGACTTTTGTTTAAGCTTTGCATATCATTGTTAAAGCTCGCAAAAGACATTTTCGTGGATTCCTCATCTTTTTCTAGCATTCGGGCTATTTTTTTGCGCGATTCACAACACTGAAATAAACACCTCAAAATTCTGGAAAATCAAAGGATTTTTTGTTAAAAAATACCTCGACTTCAGGTTTTCTTTTAGAGCCCTTCGCTTGACATTCTTTGTGACTGACCTTAACTTCTCTCTCAGATCTTTCGGTATTTTTTTCCCAATGAGAAAAATTAAAAACCGTTACTATATTTCAAAATCGAGGATAAAAAGCCGTTCCTTTTATGACAATAATTACAAAACGCAAAATCCACAGAAAAAATGCAAGATTTTACCTCAATTATAGTTAACTTTGCTTTCGAGGTCATACTCTACCTTGATATTGCTGTCACAGGAACTACATCTCTCACATTCTGCAACAAGCAATCTAGCAATCCCTTCATTAGACAATCGAAGAATTTCAGAACAATGACTTGAAAAGATTGCTACATACCAAAAGAAAGTCAAACTTAGAAACGACCTTACGTCAAAATTAGTTTACTCTTCTGGAGCACGATTTCTCGTTGTGTCATTTTTTCTGCATCTCCGTCCCTTTTTTCCTCCAAAGCAACCAAATGAGATTCATTAGACTACCGAGAATCTAACTGAAACTACTCAATTTAGACAAGTTTACTAAACCCAAATCTGCACCAATAAAACTGCAACAGAAATCGTTGCTTTACGTTTTCACTAAACTCATTTGCTTTGATGAATCACCTGAATGCAAATTACCTTAGTCAGTCCCGGCTCTTTTTTCCCGAAGACAACTTGAGTACTCAGCTGTCACTTGATCCTGAGTGCCCCTGAAAATTAGGAAATAACTTTCATAGACTATTCGGGCTTTGATTTTCACTTCGGCATGATTGCCGAGCGTTCTTTTACCTGCAATTACACTTTCTTGCCATCGATAATCGGTGAGTGTTAGAATTTGAATCCCATGCGTCTCAATTATGAACAAAAACAGACCAAAGTATCGAGCGGCGTTTTCTGAAAAAAGTTTGAAAAATGAGAAAAACACTTTTTTTTATCCTTATTTAAACTTTCTCAAACACTACAATTCGTTTTTGAGACAAAAACATTTTACAGTCAGAAAATCATGACTTCTATGAACTACTTGACTATTCCGCAGCAGGTAAGAGATCTACAAAAAACAGCACTGATTTTTTACACTTCCGCAGTGGGTAACGGACCCACTGAAAACCTCATTGTTTATTAGCATTCTTATGACGCAGTAGGAAAAACGCATACTGGAAACCCGCAACTTTACTGATCTATTTGTCTTTTCCGCAGCTGATAAGAGACCCTCAAGAAACCGCACTGTTGTATTACTTTTCCGCAGTGAATAACAGACTCATTGGAAAACCGCATTGCTTACTAGCACTCGTAAGCCGCAGTGGGAAAAAGACCTACCGGAAAACCGCAACTTCTACTGAACTATTTGTCTTCTCCGCAGTAGTCAAGAGACCCACAAAAAACCTGCTCTGTTATATTACGTTTCCGCAGTCAGTAACAGACTCACTGGAAAACCGAATTGCTTACTAGCACTCTTAAGCCGCAAAAGGAAAAAGACCTACCGGAAAACGGCAACCTCTACGAAACCAATTATCAATTCCGCAGCAGATAAGAGCCCCACAAAAAAGCGCTTTGTTATATTACTTTTCCGCACTGAGTAACAGACTCACTGGAAAACCGCATTGTTTATTAGCACTCCTAAGCTGCTCTAGGTAAAAGACCTACCGCAAAACTGCAACTTCGGCGAGTGTTAGAACTTGAATATCATGCTTCTCAATTATGAACAAATACAGACCAAAGTATCGAGCGGCATTTTCTGAGAAAAGTCTGAAAATGAGAAAAAACTTTTTTTGGTCCTTATTTAAACTTTCTCAAAGACTACAATTCATTCTTGAGACAAAAACATTTCACAAACAGAAAATCACGATTTCTATGAACTACTTGACTATTCCGCAGCAGGTAAGAGATCTACAAAAAACCGCACTGATTTTTACACTTCCGCAGTGAGTAACGGACTCCGTGAAAACCTCATTGTTTCTTAGCATTCTTGTGACGCAGTATGAAAAACGCCTACTGGAAAGCCGCAACTTTACTGAGCTATTTGTCTATTCCTCAGCTGATAAGAGACCCACCAAAAAACCGCACTGTTTTTTACTTTTTCCTCAGTGAATAGCAGCCTCACTGGAAAACCGCATTGTTTTCTAGCTTTCTTATAACGAAGTAGGTAAAAGACCTACCGGAAAACCCCAACCTCTACGGAACTATTTGTCTATTCCGCAGCAGATAAGAGACCCAAAAAAAACCGCAGTGTTATATTACGTTTCCGCAGTGAGCAACAGACTCACTGGAAGACCGCATTGATTACTAGCATTCGTATAACGAAGTAGGTAAGAGACCTACCAGAAAACCGCAATTTCTACTGAACTATTTGTCTATTCCACAGTAGTTAAAAGAACCACAAAAAGCCCGCACTGTTATATTGCTTTTCCGCAGTGAGTAACAGACTCACTGTAGTACCGCATTGCTTGCTAGCACTTTTACACCGCAGTAGGAAAAAGACCTACCGGAAAACCTCAACATCTACGCGCTGTTGTATTAATTTTCCGCGGCGAATAACAGACTCACTGGAAAACTGCATTGTTCACTAGCATTCTTATAACGAAGTAGGTAAAAGACCTACCGGAAAACCACAACTTCTACTGAACTATTTGTCTATTCCGATGTAGTCAAGAGACCCACAAAAAACCTGCTCTGTTATATTACTTTTCCGCATTGAGTAACAGACTCACTGGAAAACCGAATTGCTTACTAGCACTCTTAAGCCGCAGTGGGAAAAAAACTTACCGGAAAACCGCAACCTCTACGAAACCAATTGTCTATTCCGAAGAAGATAAGAGACTCACAAAAAACCGCTTTGTTATATTACTTTTCCGCAGTGAGTAACAGACTCACTGGAAAACCGCATTGTTTATTAGCACTCCTAAGCCGCACTAGGTAAAAGACCTACCGGAAAACTGCAACTTCGGCGAGTGCTAGAACTTGAATATCATACTTCTCAATTATGAACAAACACAGACCAAAGTATTGAGCGGAATTTTCTGAAAAAAGTTTCAAAATGAGAAAAAACTTTTTTGATCCTTATTTAAACTTTCTCAAAGACTACAATTCATTCTTGAGACAAAAACATTTCACAGACAGAAAATCACGAAGTCTATGAACTACTTGACTGTTCCGCAACAGGTAAGAGATCTAAAAAAAACGCACTGATTTTTTAGACTTCCGCAGTGAGTAACGGACCCAGTGGAAAACGTCATTGTTTATTGGTATTCTAATGACGCATTAGGAAAAACGCCTATTGAACACCCGCAACATTACTGAACATTTTGTCTATTCCACTGATAGAAGACCCACAAAAACACCGCACTGTTGTATTACTTTTCCGCAGTGAACAACAGACTCACTGGAAAACCGCATTGTTTATTAGCACTCCTAAACCGCACTGGGTAGAGACCTACCGGAAAACCGCAACTTCGGCGATTGTAAGAACTTGAATATCATGCTTCTCAATTATGAACAAATACAGACCAAAGTGTCGAGCGGCATTTTCTGAAAAGAGTTTGAAAATGAGAAAAAACTTTTTTGATCCTTATTTAAACTTTCTCAAAGACTACAATTCATTCTTGAGACAAAAGCATTTCACAAACAGAAAATCACGATTTCTATGAACTACTTGACTATTCCGCAGCAGGTAAGAGATCCACAAAAAACGCACTGATTTTTTAGACTTCCGCAGTGAGTAACGGACCCAGTGGAAAACGTCATTGTTTATTGGTATTCTAATGACGCATTAGGAAAAACGCCTATTGAACACCCGCAACATTACTGAACATTTTGTCTATTCCACTGATAGAAGACCCACAAAAACACCGCACTGTTGTATTACTTTTCCGCAGTGAACAACAGACTCACTGGAAAACCGCATTGTTTACTAGCATTCACATAACGACGTAGGTAAAAGACCTACTGGAAAACCGCAACCTCTACGGAACTATTTGTCTATTCCGCAGCAGATAAGAGACCCACAAAAATACCGTTTTGTTATATTACTTTTCCGCAGTGAGTAACAGACTCACTGGAAAACCGCATTGTTTATTAGCACTCCTAAACCGCACTAGGTAGAGACCTACCGGAAAACCGCAACTTCGGCGATTGTAAGAACTCGAATATCATGCTTCTCAATTATGAACAAATACAGACCAAAGTGTCGAGCGGCATTTTCTGAAAAGAGTTTGAAAATGAGAAAAAACTTTTTTGATCCTTATTTAAACTTTCTCAAAGACTACAATTCATTCTTGAGACAAAAGCATTTCACAAACAGAAAATCACGATTTCTATGAACTACTTGACTATTCCGCAGCAGATAAGAGACCCAAAATAAAACCGCAATGTTTTATTACTTTTCCGCAGTGAAAAACAGAATCACTGGAAAACTGCATTGGTTTTAGCATTCTTATACCGAAGTAGGTAAAAAACGAAGAAGGTAAAAGACCTGCTTTGAAACCGCAACTTTTAGTCTATTCCGCAGCGAGTAACAGGCCCAAAATACAACCGCACTGTGTTATATTACTCATCCGCAGACCCACTGACAGACCCACTGAAAAACCGCAATTTTTATTAGTACTCTTAAGCCGCAGTAGGTAAAAGACCTACTGGAAAACTGCAACTTCTACTGAACTATCTATTTGTCTATTGCGCAGCAGGTAAGAGACCCACAAAGATCCGCACTGTGTTATTTTACTCATCCGCTGTGAGTAACAGAGTGTTTATTAGCACTCCTAAGCCGCAGCAGGTAAAAAAACATCTGGAGGAAAACCGCAAAATTTACAGGACAATTTGTCTAATCTGCAATAAGAAAAAGACTAAAAAACATTATACTATAATACATCTTGGTAAAAAAATTTGCTAGGAAACACTTGAGTATCAAGCACGGTATCAACGTAGCGTATCAAACATTGTTATTAAACACAATAGTGTCACTGCACACAACCTTTCCAAACTTTTCTCTCGGAAAATCTTTTTGATTCCGTAGGTTTGCGCGAGATACCCCTCTTCAGTTAAGTGAATTTTTTCGATTTCCTTGAAAAATCTTGCTTTACTGACCTCCTGGTGCATCTTGAAGGATGGAATTGGGGCTAGGTTCAACATTGTGTTGAATCGAGTGATATTATTGTGATTAGCCTTTAACCTCTTCAGCACCATATATGCAATTACAGTGGGCCTTTTGGGAGTTCAGTCAATTTCTCTCGGAGTTCTCGAACTTTTTTCACTACTTCTTCAGGCTCTTCGCCTGGTTTGTCGTAATTTGACAAATTGTCTGCACCAATCAGGAAAATTTTGTTCCGATAAGCTTCTAAGGTGTCAAGCAAATACGAAAAGTCTTCAAATTTCCCACCAGACAGGGAGTAAACAACACAACTATCAACCTACACTGAATCCACAATGGAGTCCCCGACAACTGCCGTGTGCGCTTCCAAGTCATTGCAAAAATTATTGAACAAGAAATCAGGTTTTCTTCTGGATGAATTCACTTTATTCAGCCGGTACTGGTGCTGCACACGTGAAAAATCCGGTTTGAACTTTTTCTTGGCTGTGGGTTGCATTGGTAGGCAGATTTGTGCCCAACTCTGTCAGGGTTCATATCAACTGAAAAATTAGGCTAGTTGAAGAGCTTTAGCTGTGATTTTTTCTCATATGAAAAGAGAACAATGCGATGCATACTTTAATCTATGGAGAAGTGAATTTTACTCGTATGCAAGAATTGCAACATAATTTAACCCCTAGTGACGAGTTCCCCTGATACCCTGGGCTGTGTGCTCTCACTTCGACCCGTGGTGGTGGTCCGAGTTCACACATGGTGGTGTCCCTTGATACCCGGGGATGGGTGTATCCAGTTTTACCGCTCGGTTCCCGTTGAATATTTGGGAAAAAACTGGAGAAACTTGAGTAAGAGAACTTTTTTTCTCTATGCAAGCTGAGTTTAAAAATGCCCATTTGTATTTTAATTTTATAGATGTGCTTCAAGTCGGAGTTTCAAATAACAAGAACAATTACTAGATTACTAAAACCCTTTTTCACAGAAAAATTAGATCGAAAAATATTTCTGCGCTAGAAACTACTAGAAAGCTACTTTTTTCGTAGTGCAGCTCGGTCAAAAATTTTTTTCAGGCTCTTTTCGGTTGTTGACACTTTTCTTTGGGTACTCAATTAATTTGAAAGAGTCCTTGAGTGGGTCGAAAAGCCCTTTATTTTGAAACACTAAATTGCGAGCATTTTAGCGAGAAATCTGACAACACATCACCCACTTTTTTTCGTAGGGCAGCCAGGTTTCAAATTCTTTCATTTTCAGGCTTTCTTCGGATACTGACACTCCTCCTTACGTCTCAATTTATTGGAACATGTCCTTGACTGTGTTGAAAAGCAATTTATGTTGAAACATTAAAAAGCGAGTATTTTAGCGCGAAATTTAACAACGTATCAACTACTTTTTGTAGGGCAGCTAGGTCAGACAATCAATTACCTTCACGCTCTATTCGAATGCTGAAAATCCTCCTTAGGCGCTAAATTCATTTAAAGAGTCCTTGAGTAGGTTGAAAAAAAATTTATGTCGATACACTATTTAGCGGGTTTTTTAGCGCAAAATCTGACAACGTATCAATCACTTTTTTTCGTGGGGCAGCTAGGTTTAAAATTCTTTCATTTTCAGGCTCTATTCAGATGCTGACACTTCTCCTTGGATCCCCAATTTCTTTGAATAAGTCCTTGACTAGATTGAAAAACAAATTATGTTGAAACGTTATATAGCGAGTTTCTTAGCGCGAAATTTGACAACGTACCAACAATTTTTTTAGAATTGCAGCTTGATTTATAATTCTTTTTCTTTCAGGCTTTTTTCCGATGCTGACACTCCTCCTTAGGTCCTCAATTCATCTCAATAAGTCTTTGACTAGGTTGAAAAAGAATTTATGTCGGAACACTATATAGCGAGTTTTCTTGCTCAAAATTTGACAACGTATCAACCACTTTTTTTCAAATTGCAGCTGGATTTAAAATTCTTTTTCTTTCAGGCTTTTTTCCGATGCTGACACTCCTCCTTAGGTCCTCAATTCATCTCAATAAGTCCTTGACTAGGTTGAAAAACATTTTATGTCGAAACACTATTTAGCGAGTTTTTTAGCGCGATTTCTGACAACATATCAACCACTTTTTTTCGTAGGGCAGCTAGATTTAAAAATCTTTCACTTTCAGTCTCTATTTTGATGCTGACACTCCTCCTTTGGCCCTAAATTCATTTGAAAAAGTGGTTGATTGGGTTGAAGAACAATTTATGTTGAAACACTAAATAGCGAGATTTATAGTGCGAAAATTGACAACATATCAACCGCTTTTTTCGTAGGAGAGCTAAGTTAAAATTTCTTTCACTTTCAATCTCTATCCGGGTGCTGACACTCCTCCTTAGTACCTCAATTCATTTGAAAAAGTCCTTGATTATGTTGAAATACAATTGATGTGGAAACCCTATAAGTCGAGTTTTATAAGCGGGAAATTTGACAACGTATCAACCACTTTTTTCGTGGGGCAGCTCGGTTTAAAATTCTTTAATTTTCAGGCTCTATTCAGATGCTGACACTTCTCCATGGGTCCCCAATTTCTTTGAATAAGTCCTTGACTAGATTGAAAAACAAGCTATGTTGAAAAGTTATATAGAGAGTTATTTAGCGCGAAATTTGACAACGTACCAACCATTTTTTTTCGCATTGCAGCTTGATTTAAAATTCTTTTTTTTTCAGGCTTTTTTCGATGCTGACAGTCCTCCTTCGGTCCTCAATTCATCTCAATAGGTCCTTGACTAGGTTGAAAAAAAATTATGTCGAAACACTATATAACGAGTTTTCTGGCGCAAAATTTGACAACGTATCAACAACTTTTTTTTCGTATTGTAGCTAGATTTAAAATTCTTGCCCCTTCAGGCTCTATTTTGTTGCTGACACTCCTACTTAGGACCTCAATTCATTTGAATAAGTGGTTGAGTGGGTTGAAGAACATTTTATGTTGAAACACTACATAGCGAGACTTATAGTGCGAAATTTGACAACATAGCAACCGCTTTTTTCGTGGGAGAGCCAGGTTAAAATTTCTTTCACTTTCAGTCTCTATCCGGTTGCTGACACTCCTCCTCAGTCCCTCAATTCATTTGAATAAGTGCTTGATTATGGTGAAAAACAATTGATTTCAAAACACTGTAATGCGAGTTTTATAAGTGCGAAATTTGACAACGTATCAACCACTTTTTTCGTAGGGCAGGTAGATTTAAAATTCTTTCATTTTCAGGCTCTATTTTGATGCTGACACTCCTCCTTAGGCCCTCAATTCATTTGATTAAGTGGTTGATTGGGTTGAAGAATAATTTATGTTGAAACACTAAATAGCGAGATTTATAGTGCGAAATTTGACAACATATCAACCACTTTTTTCGTAGGAGAGCTAGGTTAAAATTTCTTTCACTTTCAGTCTCTATCCGGGTGGTGACACTCCTCCTTTTCCCTCAATTATTTTGAATAGGTCCTTGATTATGTTGAAATACAATTGATGTCGAAACACTATAATGCGAGTTTTATAAGCGCGAATTTTGACAACGTATCAACCACTTTTTTCGTAGGGCAGGTAGGTTTTAGATTCTTTCATATTCAGGCTCTATTTTGATGCTGACACTCCTCCTTAGGCCCCAATTCATTTGAATAAATCCTTGACTGGGTTGAAAAACAACTTAGGTCGAAACACTATATCGCGAGTCTTTTTAGCGCGAAGTTTGACGACCCATCAGCACTTTTTTCGTAAGGGCAGCTAGGTTAAAAATTTTTTCACTTTCAGTCTCTATCCGGGTGCTGAAACTCCTCCTTAGTCCCTCAATTCATTTGAATTAGTCCTTGACTATGTTGAAAAACAATTTATGGCAAAACATTATATAGAGAATTTTAAAGCGCGAAACTTGCCAACACATCAACCGCTTTTTTCGTAGGGTAGCTAGGTTAAAATTACTTTCACTTTCAGTCTCTATCCAGGTGCTAAAACTCCTCCTTAGTCCCTCATTTCTTTTGAATAAGTCCTTAATTATGTTGAAAAACAATTGATGTCGAAACACTATAATGCGAGTTCTATAAGCGCGAAATTTGACAACGTATCAACCATATTTTCGTAGGGCAGGTAGGTTTAAAATTCTTTCATATTCAGGCTCTATATTGATGCTGACACTCCTCCTTAGGCCCTCAATTCATTTGAATAAATCCTTCACTGGGTTGAAAAACAATTTACGTCGAAACACTATATAGCGAATTTTCTAGTGCAAAAATTGACAACTTATCAACCACTTTTTTTTCTATTGCAGCTAGATTTAAAAATCTTTCCAATTCAGGCTCTATTTTGATGCTGACATTCCTCCTGAGGCCCTCAATTCATTTGAATAAATCCTTCACTGGGTTGAAAAACAATTTATGGCGAAACACTATATAGAGAGTTTTATAAGCGCGAAAATTGACAACGTTCAACCACTTTTTTTCGTAGGGCAGCTAGATTCAAAATTCTTTCCATTTCAGGCTCTATTTTGATGCTGACACTCCTCCTTAGGCCCTCAATTCATTTGAATAAGTGGTCGATGGGGTTGAAGAACAATTTATGTTGAAACAAATTTATATTGCGAGATTTATAGTGCGAAATTTGATAACGAATCAACCGCTTTTTTCGTAGGAGAGCTAAGATAATTTTTTTTCACTTTCAGGCTCTATTAGGGTGTTGACACTCCTCCTTAGGCCCTAAATTCATTTGAATAAGTCCTTGACTACGTTGAAAAACAATTTATGGCGAAACACTATATCGCGAGTCTTTTAGCCCAAAGTTTGCCAACACGTTTTGACACACTTTTTTCGTAAGGGCAGCTATGTTAATAATTCTTTCACTTTCAGTCTCTATCAGGGTACTGACACGCTCCTTAGGCCCTCAATTTGTTTGAATAAGTCCTTGACTATGTTGAAAAACAATTTATGGCGAAACACTATATAGAGAGTTTTATAAGCGCGAAATTTGACAAGGTATCAACCACTTTTTTCGTAACGCAGCTAGGTTTAAAAATCTTTCACTTTCAGGCTCTATTTTGACACTCCTACTTTGTTGCTCCTTAATTCAATTGAATAAGTCCTCGATTAGGTTGAAGAACAATTTATGTTGAAACGCTATATAGCCATTTTTATAGCGCGAAGTTGACAACACATCAACCACTTTTTTTCATATTGCAGCTAGATTTAAAATTCCTTCCATTTCAGGCCCAATTTTGATGCTGACACTCCTCCTTAGGCCCTCAATTCATTTGAATAAGTGGTCGATGGGGTTGAAGAACAATTTATGTTGAAACAAATTTATATTGCGAGATTTATAGTGCGAAATTTGATAACGAATCAACCGCTTTTTTCGTAGGAGAGCTAATCTATTTTTTTTTTACTTTCAGGCTCTATTAGGGTGTTGAAACTCCTCCTTAGGCCCTCAATTCATTTGAATAAGTCCTTGACTACGTTGAAAAACAATTTATGGCGAAACAGTATATCGCGAGTATTTTACCGCGAAGTTTGCCAACACATTTTGACACACTTTTTTCGTAAGGGCAGCTGTGTTAATAATTCTTTCACTTTCAGTCTCTATCCGGTTCTGACACGCTCCTTAGGCCCTCAATTTCTTTGAATAAGTCCTTGACTAGGTTGAAAAACAATTTATGGCGAAACACTATATAGAGAGTTTTATAAGCGCGAAATTTGACAAGGTATCAACCACTTTTTTCGTAGCGCAGCCAGGTTTAAAAATCTTTCACTTTCAGGCTCTATTTTGACACTCCTCCTTTGGTCCTCAACTCAATTGAATGAGTCCTCGATTAGGATGAAGAACAATTTATGTTGAAACGCTATATAGCCATTTTTATAGCGCGAATTTTGACAACACATCAACCACTTTTTTTCGTATTGCAGCTAAATTTAAAATTCTTTCCCTTTCAAGCTCAATTTTGATGTTGACACTCCTCCTTAGGCCCTCAATTCATTCGATAAGTCCTTGTCTAGATTGAAAAACATTTTATGTCAAAACACTATATAGCCAGTTTTCTAGCGCAAAGTTTGACAACTTATCAACAACTTTTTTCATATTGCAGCTAGATTTAAAATTCCTTCCATTTCAGGCCCAATTTTGATGCTGACACTCCTCCTTAGGCCCTCAATTCATTTGAATAAGTGGTCGATGGGGTTGAAGAACAATTTATGTTGAAACAAATTTATATTGCGAGATTTATAGTGCGAAATTTGATAACGAATCAACCGCTTTTTTCGTAGGAGAGCTAATCTATTTTTTTTTACTTTCAGGCTCTATTAGGGTGTTGAAACTCCTCCTTAGGCCCTCAATTCATTTGAATAAGTCCTTGACTACGTTGAAAAACAATTTATGGCGAAACACTATATAGAGAGTTTTATAAGCGCAAAATTTGACAAGGTATCAACCACTTTTTTCGTAGCGCAGCTAGGTTTAAAAATCTTTCACTTTCAGGCTCTATTTTGACACTCCTCCTTTGGCCCTCAATTCAATTGAATAAGTCCTCGATTAGGTTGAAGAACAATTCATGTTGAAACGCTATATAGCCATTTTTATAGCGCGAAGTTTGACAATACATCAACCACTTTTTTTCGTATTGCAGCTATATTTAAAATTCTTTTCCTTTCAGGCTCAATTTTGATTTTGACACTCCTCCTTAGGCCCTCAATTTATTCGATAAGTCTTTGTCTAGATTGAAAAACAATTTATGTCAACACTATATAGCCAGTTTTCTAGCGCAAAGTTTGACAACTTATCATCTACTTTTTTATATTGCATCTAGATTTAAAATTCTTTCCCTTCCAGGCTCTATGTTGATGCTGGCACTCCTCCTTAGGCCCTCAAATCATTTGAATAAGTCCTTGATTATGTTGAAGAACAATTTATGTTGAAACACTATATAGCCGGTTTTATAGTGCGAAATTTGACAACATATCAACTGCTTTTTACGTAGGGCCGTTAAGTTAAAATTTTCTTCCAGGCTCCATTCGGGTGCTGACATTCCTCCTTAGGCCCTCCTTTTAATACGAATAAGTCCTTGACAACGTTGAAGAAAAATTTATGTTGAAACATTATATAGCGGGTTTTATAGTGCGAAATTTGACAAAATATCAACTGTTTTTTTTCTTAGGGCAGCTAGGTTAATAATTCTTTCACTTTAAGACATTTTTCGGGTGCTGACACTCCTCGTTAGGCCCTCAATTCATTTGAATAAGACCTCGACAACGTTGAAAAACACTATATAGCGAGTTTTATAGCGCGATTTTTGGCATCGTATCTTTCACTTTTTGTTCGTAGGGCAGCTAGATTTTGAAATTTCATTTTCAGGCTCTATATTGATGTGGACATTCCACCTCAGACCCTCAATTCGTTTGAATAAGTCCTTGATTATGTTGAAGAACGATTTATGTTGAAACACTATATAGCGAGTTTTTAAGTGCGAAATTTGGCAACATATCAACTGCTTTTTTTCGTAGTACAGCTAAGTAAATCATTTCTTCACTTTCAGGCTCCATTCGAGTGCTGACACTCATCCTTAGGCCCTCAATCTCTTTGTTTCGTAGGGCAGCTAGATTTTAAAATTTTTCAATTTCAAGCTCTTTTTTGATGCGGACACTCCTCCTTAGGCCCTCAATTCTTTTGAATAAGTCCTTGATTAGGTTGAAGAACAATTTATATTGAAACACTATATAGCCATTTTTTTAGCGCGAAGTTTGACAACACATCAACCACTTTTTTTATCGTATTGCAGCTAGATTTAAAATTCTTTGCCCTTCAGGCTCAATTTTGATGCTGACACTCCTCCTCAGGCCCAAAATTCATTTGAATAAGTCCTTGATTAGGTTGAAGAACAATTTATTTGAAACACTATTTAGCGAGTTTTATAAAGCGAAATTTGACAATATATCAACTGCTTTTTTCGGAGGGCAGCTAGGTTTAAAATTCGTTCCTTTTCAGCTCTATTTTGATGCTGAAACTCCTCCGTAAGCCCTCAATTCATTTGAACAAGTCCATGTCTAGATTGAAAAACAATTTATGTCAAAACACTATATAGCCAGTTTTCTAGCGCAAAGTTTGACAACTTATCATCCACTTTTTTAAATATTGCAGCTAGAATTAATTTTTTTTTCCAGGCTCTATGTTGATGCTGGCACTCCTCCTTAGGCCCTCAATTCATTTGAATAAGTCTTGATTATGTTGAAGAACAATTTATGTTGAAACACTATATAGCCGGTTTTATAGTGCGAAATTTGACAACATATCAACTGCTTTTTTCGTAGGGCCGCTGAGTTAAAAATTTCTTCACTTTCAGGCTCCATTAGGGTGCTGGCACTCCTCCTTAGGCCTTCAATTCATTTCAATAAGTCTTTGCAAACGTTGAAGAACAATTTATGTTGAAACACATAAATAGCGGGCTTTATAGCGCGATTTTTGACAACGCATCATTCACTTTTTTTCGTATGGCAACTAGATTTAAAAATCTTTCACTTTCATGCTCTATTTTGATGCGGACACTCCTCCTTAGGCCCTCAATTCTTTTGAACAAGTCCTTGATTAGGTTGAAGAACAATTTATGTTGAAACAATATATAGCCATTTTTATAGCGCGAAGTTTGACAACACATCAACCACTTTATTTTCGTATTGCAGCTAGATTCAAAATTCTTTGCCCTTCAGGCTCAATTTTGATGCTGACACTCCTCCTTAGGCCCAAAATTCATTTGAATAAGTCCTTGTCTAGATTGAAAAACAATTTATGTCAAAACACTATATAGCCAGTTTTCTAGCGCAAAGTTTGACAACTTATCATCCACTATTTTTATATTGCAGCTAGATTTAAAATTCTTTTTTCCAGTCTCTATGTTGATGCTGACACTCCTCCCTAGGCCCTCAATTCATTTCAATCAGTCTTTGACAACGTTGAAGAACAATTTATGTTGAAACACATAAATAACGGGTTTTATAGCGCGATTTTTGACAACGCATCGTTCACTTTTTTTCGTAGGGCAGCTGGATTTTAAAATCTTTCAATTTCATGCTCTATTTTGATGCGGACACTCCTCCTTAGGGCCAAATTTCATTTGAATAAGTCCTTGATTAGGTTGAAGAACAATTTATGTTGAAACACTATTTAGCGAGTTTTAAAAAGCGAAATTTGACATTATATCAAATGCTTTTTTCGGAGGGCAGCTAGGTCAATAATTCGTTCCATTTCAGGCTCTATTTTGATGCTGACACTCTTCCTTAGGCCCTCAATTCTTTTGAATAAGTCCTTGTCTAGATTGAAAAACAATTTATGTCAAAACACTATATAGCCAGTTTTCTAGCGCAAAGTTTGACAACTTATCATCCGCTTTTTTATATTGCAGCTAGATTTAAAATTCTTTTTTCCAGTCTTTATGTTGATGCTGACACTCCACCTTAGGCCCTCAATTCATTTCAATCAGTCTTTGACAACGTTGAAGAACAATTTATGTTGAAACACATAAATAACGGTTTTATAGCGCGATTTTTGACAACGCATCATTCACTTTTTTTCGTAGGGCAGCTGGATTTTAAAATCTTTCAATTTCATGCTCTATTTTGATGCGGAAACTCCTCCTTAGGCCCAAATTTCATTTGAATAAGTCCTTGATTAGGTTGAAGAACAATTTATGTTGAAACACTATTTAGCGAGTTTTTTAAAGCGAAATTTGACATTAAATCAACTGCTTTTTTCGGAGGGCAGCTAGGTCAATAATTCGTTCCATTTCAGGCTCTATTTTGATGCTGACACTCTTCCTTAGGCCCTCAATTCTTTTGAATAAGTCCTTGTCTAGATTGAAAAACAATTTATGTCAAAACACTATATAGCCAGTTTTCTAGCGCAAAGTTTGACAACTTATCATCCACTTTTTTATATTGCAGCTAGATTTAAAATTCTTTTTTCCAGTCTTTATGTTGATGCTGACACTCCATCTTAGGCCCTCAATTCATTTCAATCAGTCTTTGACAACGTTGAAGAACAATTTATGTTGAAACACATAAATAACGGTTTTATAGCGCGATTTTTGACAACGCATCATTCACTTTTTTTCGTAGGGCAGCTGGATTTTAAAATCTTTCAATTTCATGCTCTATTTTGATGCGGACACTCCTCCTTAGGCCCAAATTTCATTTGAATAAGTCCTTGATTAGGTTGAAGAACAATTTATGTTGAAACACTATTTAGCGAGTTTTTTAAAGCGAAATTTGACATTAAATCAACTGCTTTTTTCGGAGGGCAGCTAGGTCAATAATTCGTTCCATTTCAGGCTCTATTTTGATGCTGACACTCTTCCTTAGGCCCTCAATTCTTTTGAATAAGTCCTTGTCTAGATTGAAAAACAATTTATGTCAAAACACTATATAGCCAGTTTTCTAGCGCAAAGTTTGACAACTTATCATCCACTTTTTTATATTGCAGCTAGATTTAAAATTCTTTTTTCCAGTCTTTATGTTGATGCTGACACTCCACCTTAGGCCCTCAATTCATTTCAATCAGTCTTTGACAACGTTGAAGAACAATTTATGTTGAAACACATAAATAACGGTTTTATAGCGCGATTTTTGACAACGCATCATTCACTTTTTTTCGTAGGGCAGCTGGATTTTAAAATCTTTCAATTTCATGCTCTATTTTGATGCGGACACTACTCCTTAGGCCCAAATTTCATTTGAATAAGTCCTTGATTAAGTTGAAGAACAATTTATGTTGAAACACTACTTAGCGAGTTTTATAAAGCGAAATGTGACATTATATCAACTGCTTTTTTCGGAGGGCAGCTAGGTCAATAATTCGTTCCTTTTCAGGCTCTTTTTTGATGCTGACACTCCTCCTTAGGCCCTCAATTCTTTTGAATAAGTCCTTGATTAGGTTGAAGAACAAATTATGTTGAAACACTATATAGCCATCTTTATAGCGCGAAGTTTGACAACACATCAACCACTTTTTTTCGTATTGCAGCTAGATTTAGAATTCTTTGCCCTTCAGGCTCAATTTTGTTGCTGACACTCCTCCTTAGGCCCAAATTTCATTTGAATAAGTCCTTGATTAGGTTGAAGAACAATTTATGTTGAAACACTATTTAGCGAGTTTTTTAAAGCGAAATTAGACATTAAATCAACTGCTTTTTTCGGAGGGCAGCTAGGTCAATAATTCGTTCCTTTTCAGGCTCTATTTCGATGCTGACACTCCTCCTTGGGCCTTCAATTCATTTGAATAAGTCCTTGTCTAGATTGAAAAACAATTTATATCAAAACACTATATAGCCAGTTTTCTAGCGCAAAGTTTGACAACTTATCATCCACTATTTTTATATTGCAGCTAGATTTAAAATTCTTTTTTCCAGTCTCTATGTTGATGCTGACACTCCTCCCTAGGCCCTCAATTCATTTCAATAAGTCTTTGACAACGTTGAAGAACAATTTATGTTGAAACACATAAATAACGGGTTTTATAGCGCGATTTTTGACAACGCATCGTTCACTTTTTTTCATAGGGCAGCTGGATTTTAAAATCTTTCAATTTCATGCTCTATTTTGATGCGGACACTCCTCCTTAGGGCCAAATTTCATTTGAAAAAGTCCTTGATTAGGTTGAAGAACAATTTATGTTGAAACACTATTCAGCGAGTTTTAAAAAGCGAAATTTGACATTTTATCAACTGCTTTTTTCGGAGGGCAGCTAGGTCAATAATTCGTTGCATTTCAGGCTCTATTTTGATGCTGACACTCTTCCTTAGGCCCTCAATTCTTTTGAATAAGTCCTTGTCTAGATTGAAAAACAATTTATGTCAAAACACTATATAGCCAGTTTTCTAGCGCAAAGTTTGACAACTTATCATCCACTTTTTTATATTGCAGCTAGATTTAAAATTCTTTTTTCCAGTCTTTATGTTGATGCTGACACTCCACCTTAGGCCCTCAATTCATTTCAATCAGTCTTTGACAACGTTGAAGAACAATTTATGTTGAAACACATAAATAACGGTTTTATAGCGCGATTTTTGACAACGCATCATTCACTTTTTTTCGTAGGGCAGCTGGATTTTAAAATCTTTCAATTTCATGCTCTATTTTGATGCGGACACTCCTCCTTAGGGCCAAATTTCATTTGAATAAGTCCTTGATTAGGTTGAAGAACAATTTATGTTGAAACACTATTCAGCGAGTTTTAAAAAGCGAAATTTGACATTTTATCAACTGCTTTTTTCGGAGGGCAGCTAGGTCAATAATTCGTTGCATTTCAGGCTCTATTTTGATGCTGACACTCTTCCTTAGGCCCTCAATTCTTTTGAATAAGTCCTTGTCTAGATTGAAAAACAATTTATGTCAAAACACTATATAGCCAGTTTTCTAGCGCAAAGTTTGACAACTTATCATCCACTTTTTTATATTGCAGCTAGATTTAAAATTCTTTTTTCCAGTCTTTATGTTGATGCTGACACTCCACCTTAGGCCCTCAATTCATTTCAATCAGTCTTTGACAACGTTGAAGAACAATTTATGTTGAAACACATAAATAACGGTTTTATAGCGCGATTTTTGACAACGCATCATTCACTTTTTTTCGTAGGGCAGCTGGATTTTAAAATCTTTCAATTTCATGCTCTTTTTTGCTGCGGACACTCCTCCTTAGGCCCAAATTTCATTTGAATAAGTCCTTGATTAAGTTGAAGAACAATTTATGTTGAAACACTATTTAGCGAGTTTTATAAAGCGAAATGTGACATTATATCAACTGCTTTTTTCGGAGGGCAGCTAGGTCAATAATTCGTTCCTTTTCAGGCTCTTTTTTGATGCTGACACTCCTCCTTAGGCCCTCAATTCTTTTGAATAAGTCCTTGATTAGGTTGAAGAACAAATTATGTGGAAACACTATATAGCCATCTTTATAGCGCGAAGTTTGACAACACATCAACCACTTTTTTTCGTATTGCAGCTAGATTTAGAATTCTTTGCCTTCAGGCTCAATTTTGTTGCTGACACTCCTCCTTAGGCCCTCAATTCTTTTGAATAAGTCCTTGATTAGGTTGAAGAACAAATTATGTTGAAACACTATATAGCCATCTTTATAGCGCGAAGTTTGACAACACATCAACCACTTTTTTTCGTATTGCAGCTAGATTTAGAATTCTTTGCCCTTCAGGCTCAATTTTGTTGCTGACACTCCTCCTTAGGCCCAAATTTCATTTGAATAAGTCCTTGATTAGGTTGAAGAACAATTTATGTTGAAACACTATTTAGCGAGTTTTTTAAAGCGAATTTTGACATTAAATCAACTGCTTTTTTTGGAGGGCAGCTAGGTCAATAATTCGTTCCCTTTCAAGCTCTATTTCGATGCTGACACTCCTCCTTGGGCCTTCAATTCATTTGAATAAATCCTTGTCTAGATTGAAAAACAATTTATGTCAAAACACTCTATAGCCAGTTTTCTAGCGCAAAGTTTGACAACTTATCATCCACTTTTTTTATATTGCAGCTAGATTTAAAATTCTTTTTTCCAGTCTCTATGTTGGTGTTGACACTCCTCCTTAGGCCCTCAATTCAATTCAATCAGTCTTTGACAACGTTGAAGAACAATTTATGTTGAAACACATAAATAACGGTTTTATAGCGCGATTTTTGACAACGCATCATTCACTTTTTTTCGTAGGGCAGCTGGATTTTAAAATCTTTCAATTTCATGCTCTATTTTGATGCGGACACTCCTCCTTAGGCCCAAATTTCATTTGAATAAGTCCTCGATTAGGTTGAAGAACAAATTTTTTTGAAACACTATATAGCCATCTTTATAGCGCGAAGTTTGACAACACATCAACCACTTTTTTTCGTATTGCAGATAGATTTAAAATTCTTTGCCCCTCAGGCTCAATTTTGTTGCTGACACTCCTCCTTAGGCCCAAATTTCATTTGAATAAGTCCTTGATTAGTTGAAGAACAATTTATGTTGAAACACTATTTAGCGAGTTTTTTAAAGCGAAATTTGACATTAAATCAACTGCTTTTTTCGGAGGGCAGCTAGGTCAATAATTCGTTCCTTTTCAGGCTCTATTTCAATGCTGACACTCCTCCTTGGGCCTTCAATTCATTTGAATAAGTCCTTGTCTAGATTGAAAAACAATTTATGTCAAAACACTATATAGCCAGTTTTCTAGCGCAAAGTTTGACAAATTATCATCCACTTTTTTTATATTGCAGCTAGATTTAAAATTCTTTTTTCCAGTCTCTATGTTGATGCTGACACTCCTCCTTAAGCCCTCAATTTATTTCAATAAGTCTTTGACAACGTTGAAGAACAATTTATGTTGAAACACATAAATAACGGGTTTTATAGCGCGATTTTTGACAACGCATCATTCACTTTTTTTCGTAGGGCAGCTGGATTTTAAAATCTATCAATTTCATTATCTATTTTGATGCGGACCCTCCTCCTTAGGGCCAAATTTCATTTGAATAAGTCCTTGATTAGGTTGAAGAACAATTTATGTTGAAACACTATCTAGCGAGTTTTACAAAGCGAAATTTGACATTATATCAACTGCTTTTTTTCGGAGGGCAGCTAGGTCAATAATTCGTTCCTTTTCAGGCTCTATTTTGATGCTGACACTCTTCCTTAGGCCCTCAATTCTTTTGAATAAGTCTTTGTCTAGATTGAAAAACAATTTATGTCAAAACACTATATAGCCAGTTTTCTAGCGCAAAGTTTGACAACTTATCATCCACTTTTTTATATGGCAGCTAGATTTAAAATTCTTTTTTCCAGTCTCTATGTTGATGCTGACACTCCTCTTTAGGCCCTCAATTCATTTCAATCAGTCTTTGACAACGTTGAAGAACAATTTATGTTGAAACACATAAATAACGGTTTTATAGCGCGATTTTTGACAACGCATCATTCACTTTTTTTTCGTAGGGCAGCTGGATTTTAAAATATTTCAATTTCATGCTCTATTTTGATGCGGACACTCCTCCTTAGGCCCAAATTTCATTTGAATAAGTCCTTGATTAGGTTGAAGAACAATTTATGTTGAAACACTATTTAGCGATTTTTATAAAGCGAAATGTGACATTATATCAACTGCTTTTTTCGGAGGGCAGCTAGGTCAATAATTCGTTCCTTTTCAGGCTCTATTTTGATGCTGACACTCATCCTTAGGCCCTCAATTCTTTTGAATAAGTCATTGATTAGGTTGAAGAACAATTTATGTTGAAACACTATATAGCCATCTTTATAGCGCGAAGTCTGACAACACATCAACCACTTTTTTTTCGTATTGCAGCTAGATTTAAAATTCTTTGCCCTTCAGGCTCAATTTTGTTTTTGACATTCCTCCTTAGGCCCAAATTTCAATTGAATAAGTCCTTGATTAGGTTGAAGAACATTTCATGTTGAAACACTATTTAGCGAGTTTTTTAAAGCGAAATTTGACATTAAATCAACTGCTTTTTTCGGAGGGCAGCTAGGTCAATAATTCGTTCCTTTTCAGGCTCTATTTCGATGCTGACACTCCTCCTTGGGCCTTCAATTCATTTGAATAAGTCCTTGTCTAGATTGAAAAACAATTTATGTCAAAACATTATGTAGCCAGTTTTCTAGCGCAAAATTTGACAACTTATCATCCACTTTTTTTTTGTATTGCAGCTAGATTTAAAATTCTTTTTTTCGGGCTCTATCTTGATGCTGGCACTCCTCCTTAGGGCCTCAATTTATTTGAAGAAGTCCTTGATTATGTTGAAGAACAATTATGTTGAAACACTATATAGCCGGTTTTATAGTGCGAAATTTGACAACATATCAACTGCTTTTTTCGTAGAGCCGCTTCGTTAAAAATTTCTTCATTTTCAGACTCCATTAGGGTGCTGGCACTCCTCCTTAGGCCCTCAGTTCATTTCAATAAGTCTTTGACAACGTTGAAGGACAATTTATTTTGAAACACATAAATAGTGGGTTTTATAGCGCGATTTTTGACAACGCATCATTCACTTTTTTTCGTAAGGCAACTAGATTTAAAAATCTTTCACTTTCATGCTCTATTTTGATGCGGACACTCCTCCTTAGGCCCTCAATTCTTTTGAACAAGTCCTTGATTATGTTGGAGTACAATTTATGTTGAAACACTATATAGCGAGTTTTATAGTGCGAAATTTGACAACATATCAACTGCTTTTTTCGTAGGGCAGCTAAGTTAATAATTTCTTCCTTTTCAGACACTTTTTGGGTGCTGAGACTCCTTTTTAGGCCCTGAATGCATTTGAATGAGTCCTTGACAACGTTGAAAAACATTTTATGTCGAAACACTACTTAGCGAGTTTTATAGCGCGATTTCTGACAACATATCAACCACTTTTTTTCGTAGGGCAGCTAGGTTTAAAAATCTTTCACTTTCAGGATCTATGTTGAGTCGGACACTCCTCCTTAGGCCCTCAATTCTTTTGAACAATTCCTGGATTATGTTGGAGTACAATTTATGTTGAAACACTATATAGCGAGTTTTATAGTGCGAAATTTGACAACATATCAACTGCTTTTTTCGTAGGGCAGCTAAGTTAATAATTTCTTCCTTTTCAGACACTTTTTGGGTGCTGAGACTCCTTTTTAGGCCCTGAATGCATTTGAATGAGTCCTTGACAACGTTGAAAAACATTTTATGTCGAAACACTACTTAGCGAGTTTTATAGCGCGATTTCTGACAACATATCAACCACTTTTTTTCGTAGGGCAGCTAGGTTTAAAAATCTTTCACTTTCAGGATCTATGTTGAGTCGGACACTCCTCCTTAGGCCCTCAGTTCATTTGAATATGTCTTTGATTACGTTGAAGAACAGTTTATGTCGAGACACTATATAGCGAGTTTTCTAGCGCAAAATTTGACAACTTATTAACCACTTTTTTCGTATTGCAGCTAGATTTAAAAAAATTTCCCTTTCAGGCTCTATTTTGATGCTGACACTCCTCCTTAGACCCTCAAAAACCCTCAATTCATTTGAATAAGTCCTTGATCATGTTGAAGAACAATTTATGTTGAAACACTATACAGCTAGTTTTTTAGCGCGAAATTTGACAACATATCAACTGATTTTTTTGTAGGGCAGCTTAGTTAAAAAATTCTTCACTTTCAGGATCTAGTCGGGTGCTGACACTCCTCCTTAGGCCTTCAAATCATTTGAATGAGTCCTTGATTACGTTGAAGAACAATTTATGTCGAGACACTATATAGCGAGTTTTCTAGCGCAAAATTTGACAACTTATCAACCACTTTTTTCGTATTGCAGCTAGAATTAAAATTTTTTCCCTTTCAGGCTCCATTTTGATGCTGACACTCCTCCATAGAACCTCAATTCATTTGAATAAGTCCTTGATTCTGTTGAAGAACAATTTATGTTGGAACACTATATAGCGAGTTTTTTAGTGCGAAAATTGAATACATATCAACTGCTTTTTTCATAGGACAGCTAAGTTAACAATTTCTTCACTTTCAGCTTCCTTCGGGTGCTGGCCTTCCTCCTTAGGCCCTCAATTCATTTCAATAAGTCTTTGACAACGTTGAAGAACAATTTATGTTGAAACACTAAATAGCGGGTTTTATAGTGCGAAATTTGACAACATATCAAATGTTTTTCTTTCGTAGGGCAGCTAGGTTAATAATTCTTTCGCTTTCAGGCCTTTTTTGGGTGCTGAGACTCCTCGATAGGCACTCAATTCATTTGAATAAGTCCTTGACAACGTTGAAAAACAATTTATGTCGAAACACTATATAGCGAGTTTTATAGCGTTATTTTTGATAGCGCATCATTCTCATTTTTCGTATGGCAGCTAGAATTAAAAATCTTTCACGTTGATGCTCTATTTTTATGCGGACACTCCTCCTTAGGCCCTCAATTTATTTGAATAAGTTCTTGATTATGTTGAAGAACAATTTATGTTGAAACACTATATAGCGAGTTTTATAGTGCGAAATTTGACAACATACCAACTGCTTTTATCGTAGGGCAGCTAAAATAATAATTTCTTCACTTTAAGCCACTTTTTGGGTGCTGACACTCCTCTTTAGGCCCTGAATTCATTTGAATGGGTCCTTGACAACGTTGAAAAACAATTTATGTCGAAACACTATTTAGCGAGTTTTATAGCGCGATTTCTGACAACGTGTCAGCCACTTTTTTTTCTTAGGGCAGCCAGATTTTAAAATCTTTTTTTTTCAGGCTCTATGTTGATGCAGACACTCCTGCTTAGGACCTCAGTTCATTTGAATATGTCTTTGATTAGGTTGAAGAACAATTTATGTCGAGACACAATATAGCGAGTTTTCTAATTTGACAACTTATCAACCACTTTCTTCGAATTGCAGCTAGATTTTAAAATTTTTCCCTTTCAGGCTCTATTTTGATGCTGACACTCCTCCCTAGACCCTCAAAGACCCGCAATTCATTTGAATAAGTCCTTGATCATGTTGAAGAACAATTTATGTTGAAACACTATATAGCTAGTTTTACAGTGCGAAATTTGACAACATATCAACTGCATTTTTCGTAGGGCAGCTAAGTTAATAATTTCTTCACTTTCAGGATGTAGTCGGGTGCTGACACTCCTCCTTAGGCCCTCAATTCATTTGAATAAGTCCTTGATTAGGTTGAAGAACAATTTATGTCGAGACACTATATAGCGAGTTTTCTAGCGCAAAATTTGACAACTTATCAACCACTTTTTTCTTATTGCAGCTAGAATTAAAAATTTTCCCTTTCAGGCTCTATTTTGATGCTGACACTCCTCCTTAGACCCTCAAAGACCCTCAATTCTTTTGAATAAGTCCTTAATTATATTGAAGAACAATTTATGTTGAAAAAATATATAGCGAGTTTTATAATGCGAAATTTGACAACATATCAACTGCTTTTTTCATAGGGCAGCTATGTTAATAATTTAATCACTTTCAGGCTCTAGTCGGGTGCTGACATTCCTCCTTACGCCCTCAATTCATTTGAATAAGTCCTTGATTAGGTGGAAAAAGAATTTATGTCGAAACACTATAAAGCCATTTTTCTAGCGCAAAATTTGACAACATGTCAACCACTTTTTTCGTATTGCAGCCAGAAATTAAAATTCTTTCACTTTCAGGCTCTATTTTGATGCTGACACTCCTCCTTAGACCCTCAAAGACCCTCAATTCTTTTGAATAAGTCCTTAATTATATTGAAGAACAATTTATGTTGAAAAAATATATAGCGAGTTTTATAGTGCGAAATTTGACAACATATCAACTTCTTTTTTTCATAGGGCAGCTGAGTTAATAATTGCTTCACTTTCAGGCTCTAATCGGGTGCTGACACTCCTCCTTAGGCCCTGAATTCATTTGAATGAGTCCTTGACAACGTTGAAAAACAATTTATTTCGAAATACAATTTAGCGAGTTTTATAGCGCGATTTCTGACAACGTATCAACCACTTTTTTCGTAGAGCAGCTAGATTTAAAAATCTTTAACTGTCAGGCTCTATGTTGATGCGGACAGTCATCCTTAGGCCCTCAGTTCATTTGAATAAGTCTTTGATTAGGTTGAAGAACAATTTATGTCGAGACACTATATAGCGAGTTTCTAGCGCAAAATTTGACAACGTATCAACCACTTTTTTCGTGGAGCAGCTAGATTTTAAAATCTTTCACTTTCAGGCTCTATTTTGGTGCTGACACTCCTCCTTAAAACCTCAATTCATTTGAATAAGTCCTTGATTATGTTGAAGAACAATTTATTTTGAAACGCTATATAGCTACTTTTATAGCGCGATTTCTGACAACGTATCAACCACTTTTTTCGTAGAGCAGCTAGATTTAAAAATCTTTAACTGTCAGGCTCTATGTTGATGCGGACAGTCATCCTTAGGCCCTCAGTTCATTTGAATAAGTCTTTGATTAGGTTGAAGAATAATTTAAGTCGAAACACTATATAGCGAGTTTTCTAGCGCAAAATTTGACAACTTATCAACCATATTTTTCGTATTGCAGCTAGAATTGAAATTCTTTCCCTTTCAGGCTCTATTTTGATTCTGACACTCCTCCTTAGGCCCCCAATTCATTTGAATAAGTCCTTAATTATATTGAAGAACAATTTATGTTGAAACACTATATAGCTAGTTTTATAATGCGAAATTTGACAACATATCAACTGCTTTTTTCATAGGGCAGCTATGTTAATAATTTAATCACTTTCAGGCTCTAGTCGGGTGCTGACATTCCTCCTTACGCCCTCAATTCATTTGAATAAGTCCTTGATTAGGTTGAAGATTAATTTATGTCGAAACACTATATAGCGAGTTTTCTAGCGCAAAATTTGACAACTTATCAACCACTTTTTTCGTATTGCAGCTAGATTTAAAAATTTTTCCCTTTCAGGCTCTATTTTGATGCTGACACTCTTCCTTAGGCCGTCAATTCATTTGAATAAGTCCTTGATTATATTGAAGAACAATTTATGTTGAAAAACAATATAGCGAGTTTTATAGTGCGAAATTTGACAATATATCAATTTATTTTTTCATAGGGCAGCTAACTTAATATGTTCTTCACTTTCAGGCTCTCTTTGGGTGCTGACACTCCTCCTTAGGCCCTCAATTCATTTGAATAAGTCCTTAACAACGTTGAAGAGCAATTTATGTCGAAACACTATATAGCAAATTTTATAGCGCGAAGTTTGACAACACATCAACCACTTTTTTCGTAAGTGCAGCTCTGTTAATAATTTTTTCACTTTCAGGCTAGATTCGAGTGCTGACACTCCTCCTTAGACTCTCAATTCTTTTGAATAAGTCATTGACTACGTTGAAAAACAATTTATGTCGAAACACTATAAAGCAAGTTTTGTATCGCGAAGTTTGACAACACATCAACCACTTTTTTCGTAAGTGCAGCTATGTTAATAATTCTTTCACTTTCAGTCTCTATCCTGGTGCTGACACTCCTCCTTAGGCTCTCAATTCATTTGAATAATCCGTGACTAGATTGAAAAACAATTTATGTCGAATCACTATATAGCGAGTTTTCTAGCGCAAAATTTGACGACGTATCCACTGCTTTTTTTCTTAGGGCAGCAGGGTTAAGGATTCTTTCACTTTCAGGCTCCATTTGGGTGGTGAAACTCCTCCTTAGACCCTCAATTTATTTGAATAAATCCTTGACTAAGTGGAAAAACAATTTATGTCGAAACAGAATATAGCCATTTTTCCAGCGCAAAATTTGACAACGTATCAACCACTTTTTTCGTATTGCAGCAAGGTTTAAAATTCTTTTAATTTCAGACACTAATTTGATGCTGACACTCCTCCTTAGGCCCTATATTCATTTGAATAAGTCCCTGATTAGGTTGAAGAACAATTTATGTTGAAATACTATATAGCGAGTTTTGTAGTCCGAAAATTGACAACATATCAACTGCTTTTTTTTCGTAGGTAAGCTGGGTTAATAATTCTTCCACTTTCAGGCTCTATTCGGGTGCTGACACTCCTCCTTAGGCCCTTAGTTCATTTGAATAAGTCCTTGACTAGGTTTAAAACAATTTATTGCGAAACACTATATAGCGAGTTTTATAGCGCGAAATTTGACAACATTTCAACCCCTTTTTTCGTAGGATAGCTAGGCTAAGAATTCTTTCACTTTCAATCTTTTTTCGGATGCTGACAATCCTCGATAGGCCCTAAATTCTTTTGAATAAGTGCTTGGCTAGGTTGAAAAAAATTTTATGTCGAAAGATTATGAAGCGAGTCTTCTAGTGAGAATTTTGACAACTTATCGACTGTTTTTTTCGTAGGGTAGCTGGTTTAATAATTCTTTCACTTTCAGGCACTATTTGGGTGCTGACACTCCTCCTTAGGCCCTCAGTCCATTTGAATAAGTCCTTGACTACGATGAAAAACAATCTATGTCGAAACACTATATAGCGAATTTTATAGCGAGAAATTTGAAAACACATCAACCACTTTTTTCGTAAGGGCAGCCAGGTTAAAAATTCTTTCACTTTCAAGCTCTATCCGGGTGCTGACACTCCGCCTTAGGCCTTCAATTCATTGGAAAGAGTCCTTGACCAGGTTGGAAACAATTTATTGCGAAACAATGTATAGCGAGTTTTATAGCGCGAAATTTGACAACACTTCAACCACTTTTATCGTAGGGTAGCTAGGTTAAAAATTCTTTAACTTTCAGGCTCTATTTGGGTTCTGACACTCCTCCTTAGGCCCTCACTTCATATGAATAAGTCCTTGACTAGGTGGAAAAAGAATTTATGTCGAAACACTATAAAGCCATTTTTCTAGCGCAAAATTTGACAACGTGTCAACCACTTTTTTCGTATTGCAGCCAGAAATTAAAATTCTTTCACTTTCAGGCTGTATTTTGATGCTGACACTCCTCCTTAGGCCCTCAATTCATTTGAATAAGTCCCTGATTAGGTTGAAGAACAATTTATGTTGAAATACTATATATAGCGAGTTTTGTAGTGCGAAAATTGACAACATATCAAGTGCTTTTTTTCGTAGGTAAGCTGGGTTAATAATTCTTCCCCTTTCAGGCTCTATTCGGGTGCTGACACTCCTCCTTAGGCCCTCAGTTCATTTGAATAAGTCCTTGACTAGGTTTAAAACAATTTATTGCGAAACACTATATAGCGAGTTTTATAGCGCGAAATTTGACAACATTTCAACCCCTTTTTTCGTAGGTTAGCTAGGCTAAGAATTCTTTCACTTTCAATCTCTTTTCGGATGCTGACAATCCTCGATAGGCCCTAAATTCTTTTGAATAAGTGCTTGGCTAGGTTGAAAAAAATTTTATGTCGAAAGATTATGAAGCGAGTCTTCTAGTGAGAATTTTGACAACTTATCGACTGTTTTTTTCGTAGGGTAGCTGGTTTAATAATTCTTTCACTTTCAGGCACTATTTGGGTGCCGACACTCCTCCTTAGGCCCTCAGTCCATATGAATTAGTCCTTGACTACGATGAAAAACAATCTATGTCGAAACACTATATAGCGAATTTTATAGCGAGAAATTTGAAAACACATCAACCACTTTTTTCGTAAGGGCAGCCAGGTTAAAAATTCTTTCACTTTCAAGCTCTATCCGGGTGCTGACACTCCGCCTTAGGCCTTCAATTCATTGGAAAGAGTCCTTGACCAGGTTGGAATCAATTTATTGCGAAACAATGTATAGCGAGTTTTATAGCGCGAAATTTGACAACACTTCAACCACTTTTATCGTAGGGTAGCTGGGTTAAAAATTCTTTAACTTTCAGGCTCTATTTGGGTTCTGACACTCCTCCTTAGGCCCTCAATTCATTTGAATAAGTCCTTGACTAGGTGGAAAAAGAATTTATGTCGAAACACTATAAAGCCATTTTTCTAGCGCAAAATTTGACAACATGTCAACCACTTTTTTCGCATTGCAGCCAGAAATTAAAATTCTTTCACTTTCAGGCTCTATTTTGATGCTGACACTCCTCCTTAGGCCCTCAATTCATTTGAATAAGTCCCTGATTAGGTTGAAGAACAATTTATGTTGAATTACTATATAGCGAGTTTTGTAGTGCGAAATTTGACAACATATCAACTGCTTTTTTTCGTAGGTCAGCTGGGTTAATTATTCTTTCACGTTCAGACTCTATTTTGATGCTTACCCTCCTCTTTAAACCCTCAATTCATTTAAATAAGTACTTGATTAGGTTGAAAAACAATTTATGTCGAAACACTATATAGTGAGTTTTATAGCGCAAAACTTGACAACGTATCAACCTCTTTTTTCGTAGTGTAAATAGGTTTAAGATACTTTCATATTCAGGCTCTATTTTGATGCCGACACTCCTCCTTAGGCCCTCAATTTATTTGAATAAGTCCTTGACTAGGTGGAAAAACAATTTATGTCGAAACAGAATATAGCCATATTTCCAGCGCAAAATTTGACAACGTATTAACCACTTTTTTCGTATTGCAGCAAGGTTTAAAATTCTTTTAATTTCAGACACTATTTTGATGCTGACACTCCTCCTTAGGCCCTATATTCATTTGAATAAGTCCCTGATTAGGTTGAAGAACAATTTATGTTGAAATACTATATAGCGAGTTTTGTAGTGCGAAAATTGACAACATATCAACTGCTTTTTTTCGTAGGTAAGCTGGGTTAATAATTCTTCCAGTTTCAGGCTCTATTCGGGTGCTGACACTCCTCCTTAGGCCCTCAGTTCATTTGAATAAGTCCTTGACTAGGTTTAAAACAATTTATTGCGAAACACTATATAGCGAGTTTTATAGCGCGAAATTTGACAACATTTCAACCCCTTTTTTCGTAGGATAGCTAGGCTAAGAATTCTTTCACTTTCAATCTTTTTTCGGATGCTGACAATCCTCGATAGGCCCTAAATTCTTTTGAATAAGTGCTTGGCTAGGTTGAAAAAAATTTTATGTCGAAAGATTATGAAGCGATTCTTCTAGTGAGAATTTTGACAACTTTTCGACTGTTTTTTTCGTAGGGTAGTTGGTTTAATAATTCTTTCACTATTTGGGTGCTGACAATCCTCCTTAGGCCCTCAGTCCATTTGAATAGGTCCTTGACTACGATGAAAAACAATCTATGTCGAAACACTATATAGCGAATTTTATAGCGAGAAATTTGAAAACACATCAACCACTTTTTTCGTAAGGGCAGCCAGGTTAAAAATTCTTTCACTTTCAAGCTCTATCCGGGTGCTGACACTCCGCCTTAGGCCTTCAATTCATTGGAATAAGTCCTTGACCAGGTTGGAAACAATTTATTGCGAAACAATGTATAGCGAGTTTTATAGCGCGAAATTTGACAACACTTCAACCACTTTTATCGTACGGTAGCTAGGTTAAAAATTCTTTAACTTTCAGGCTCTATTTGGGTTCTGACACTCCTCCTTAGGCCCTCAATTCATTTGAATAAGTCCTTGACTAGGTTGAAAAACAATTTATATCGAAACACTATATAGCGAGTTTTATGGCGTGAAATTTGACAACACATCAGCCACTCTTTTCGTAGGGCAGCTATATTAATATTTCTTTCACTTTCAAGTTCTATAAGGGTGCTGACACTCCTCCTTAAGCCCTCAATTCATTTGAATAAGTCCTTGGCTAGGTTGAAAAACATTTTATGTCGAAACACTATGTAGAGAGTCTTTTAGTGCGAATTTTGACAACATATCAACTGCTTTTTTCGTAGGGCAGCCGGGTTAAAAATTCTTTCACTATCGGGCTCTATTCAGCTGCTGATACTCCTCCTTGGGCCCTCAGTCCATTTGAATAAGTCCTTGACTATGATGAAAAACAATCTATGTCGAAACACTATATAGCGAATTTTATAGCGAGAAATTTGAAAACACATCAACCACTTTTTTTCGTAAGGGCAGCCAAGTTTAAAATTCTTTCACTTTCTGGCTCTATCCGGGTGCTGACACTCCCCCTTAGGCCTTCAAGTTATTGGAATAAGTCCTAGACTAGGTTGAAAACAATTTATTGCGAAACACAAAATAGCTAATTTTATAGCGCGAAATTTGACAACACATCAACCACTATTTTCGTTAGGGCAACCTGGTTAAAAATTCGTTCACTTTCATTCTCTACCCGGGTGCTGACACTCCTCCTTATGCCATCAATTCATTGGAATAAATTCTTGACTAGGTTGAAAACAATTTATTGCGAAACATTATGTAGCGAGTTTTATAGCGCGAAATTTGACAACACATCGACCACTATTTTTGTTAGGGCAGACTGGTTAATAATTCTTTCACTTTCATTCTCGACCCGGGTGCTGACACTCCTCCTTAGGCCCTCAATTCATTTGAAAAAGTCCTTGGCTAGGTTGAAAACAATTTATTGCGAAACACTATGTAGCGAATCTTTTAGTGCTAAATTTGACAACACATCAACCACTTTTTTTCGTAAGTTCAGCAAGGTTGATAATTCTTTCACTTACAGGATCTATCCGGGTGCTGACACTCCTCCTTAGGCCCTCAATTCAATTGAATAAGTCCTTGACTAGGTTGAAAACAATTTATTGCGAAACACTATATAGCGAGTTTTTTAGCGCAAAATTTGACAACACATCAACCACTTTTTTCGTAAGAGCAGCCAGGTTAATAGCATATGTACAGACATATGTGTATTTTTGTATTTATGTATGTATGCATGTTTGTATCTGTGTATGTATGTATGTATGTATGTATGTATGTATGTATGTATGTATGTATGTATGTATGTATGTATGTATGTATATATGTATGTATGTATGTATGTATGTATGTATGTATGTATGTATGTATGTATGTGTGTATGTATGAATGTATGTATGTATGTTTTTATGTGTGTATTAATGTATGTATGTATGTTTTTATGTACGTAAAGGTATGTATGCATGTATGTACGTATGTATGTATGTATGTACGTATGTATGTATGTATGTATGTATATGTGTACATATGTATGTATGTATGTATGCATTTATGTATGTATTTATACATGTATGTATGTATGTATGTATCTATGTAAGTGCGTAGGTATGTATGCATGTATGTGTGTATGTATGTATGTATGTATGTATGTATGTATGTATGTATGTATGTATGTATGTATGTATGTATGTATGTATGTATGTATGTATGTATGTATGTATGTATGTATGTATGTATGTATGTATGTATGTATGTAAAGTTATGTATGTACGTATGTATGTATGTATGTATGTATGTATATATGTATGTATGTATGTATGTAAGGATGTATGTATGTATGTGTGTGTATGTACCCGGGTTGAATTTTTTCCGCCCAAAATGATGTAAAAGTGGGGCTGCAATGGGAGGATTTTTTAGGAAAATGCAGCTCAAAACTCAGGAATTGCTCATTAAAATGTTGTAAAGTGAGGGGGTAATTCGTTCAGAGGGGGTAAAATGATGTAAGAGTTGGGCTGCCAGGGGGGTGAAATGATGTAAGAGTTGGTCTGCCAAGGGGGTAAAATGGTGTAAGATTGAGGAGGTAACTTGTTCAAAGGGGATTTAATGATGTAAGAGTTGATCTGCCAAGGGGGTAAAATGGTGTGAGAGCAAGGGTGTAATTTGTCCAGAGGGGTTAAAATGAGGTAAGAGTTGGGCTGCCAAGGGGGTTAAAATGTTGTAAGAGTGAGGGGTTAGTTTGTCCAGAGGGGGTAACATGAGCTAAGATTTGAGCTGCCAAGGGGGTAAATTGGTGTAATAGTGAGGGGGTAATTTGAACAGAGGGTGTAAAATGATGTAAGAGTACCCCCTCACTCTTACACCATTTTACCCTCCTTGGCAGAACAAAAAAGCTGTAAGAGTGGGGGGTTAATTTGTCGTTTACCCCCTCACTCTTACACCAATTTACCCCCCTTGGAAGCCCAATGCAGCCCAAAAAGATGTAAGAGTTTTGAGCTGCATTTTCCTAAAAAAATCTTCCCAACGCAGCCCGCTCTTACATCATTTTACCCCCTTGGCAGACCAACTCTTACATCATTTCAACCCCCCCCCTCTGGCAGCCCAACTCTTACATCATTTTAACCCCTCTGAGCATATTATCCCCTCACTCTTACACCATTTTACCCTTCTTGGCAGCCCAACTCTTACATACTCAAACCCCCTCTGAACAATTTACCCCCGCACTCTCACACCATTTTACCCCTCTTGGCAGCCCAACTCTTACATCATTTTACCTCCTCTGGACAAATTACCCCCTTACTCTTACTCCATTTTACCCCCCTTGGCAACCCAACTCTTACATCATTCCCCCCTGGCAGCCCAACTCTTACATCATTTTATCCCCTCAATCTTATATTGTTTTAGCCCTTATACCTGAAGACTGCCAGTCTTGAACCCACAACCTCTGTACCCTCAGCAGCGTCGCCTTATCCTACAGACCATCAAAGCTTGTCTAACTCTTGACGATCTTTATATATGAATAATACTTGTTAGAATTGCCCCATCTCAACAAATTACGCCCTCACTCTTACATCGTTTTACCCCCTCAGAACAAAATTACCCCCTCACTCTTACACCATTTTGCCCCCCTTGGCAGCCCAACTCTTACATCATTTTATCCCCTCTGAACAAATTACCCCCTCACTCTTACACCATTTTATCCCGCTTGGCAACCCAACTATTACATCATTTTAACCCCTCTGATCAAATTACCCCCTCACTCCTACAACATTTTACCCCCCTGTGCAGCCCAACTCTTACATCATTGAACCCCCTCTGAACAAATTACCCCCTCACTCTTACACCATTTTAACCCCCTTGGCAGCCCAACTCTTACATCATTTTACCCCCTCTGGACAAATTACCTCCTCACTCTTACACAATTTTACCCCCCTTGGCATCCCAACTCGTACATCATTTTACCCCCTATGGACAAATTAACCCCTGAATCTTACACCATATTACCCCCTTGAAAGCTCAAATCTTACCTCACTTTACCCCCTCTGGAAAAATTACCCCCTCACTCTTACAACATTTTTCCCCCTTGGCAGCCCAACTCTTACATCATTAAACACCCTCTGAACAGATTACCCCCTCACTCTTACACCATTTTACCCCCCTTGGCAGCCCAACTCTTACATAATTTTACCCCCTCTGGACATATTACCCCCTCATTATTACACCAATTTACCCCCTTGGCAGCTCAAATCTTAGCTCATGTTACCCCCTCTGGACAAACTAACCCCTCACTCTTACAACATTTTACCCCCCTTGGCAGCCCAACTCTTACCTCATTTTACCCACCCTGGACGAATTACACCCTCACTCTTACACCATTTTTACCCCCCTTGGCAGACCAACTCTTACATCATTAAGCCCCCTCTGAACAAATTACCTCCTCACTCTTACACCGTTTTACCCCCCTTGGCAGCCCAACTCTTACATCATTTTACACCCTCTGTTCAAATTACCCCCTCACTATTACACCAATTTACCCCCTTGGCAGCTCAAATCTTAGCTCATGTTACCCCCTCTGGACAAAACTAACCCCTCACTCTTACAACATTTTAACCCCCTTGGCAGCCCAACTCTTACCTCATTTTAACCCCTCTGGACAAATTACACCCTTGCTCTCACACCATTTTACCCCCTTGGCAGATCAACTCTTACATCATTAAATCCCCTCTGAACAAGTTACCTCCTCACTCTTACACCATTTTACCCCCCTTGGCAGCCCAACTCTTACATCATTTTACACCTCTGGTCAAATTAACCCCTAACTTTTACACCAATTTACCCCCTTGGCAGCTCAAATCTTAGCTCATGTTACCCCCTCTGGACAAATTACCCCCTCACTCTTACAACATTTTACCCTTCTTGTCAGCCCAACTCTTACATCACTAAACCCCCTCTGAACAAATTACCCCCTTACTCTTACACCATTTTACCCCCCTTGGCAGCTCAAATCATAGCTCAATTTACCCCACTCAGGACAAATTAGCCCCTCACTCTTACACCATTTTATCCCCCTTGGCAGACCAACTCTTACATCATTTTACCCTCTCTGGACATATGATCCCCTCACTCTTACACCATCTTACCCCCCTTGGCAGCCCAACTCTTATCTCATTTCACCCCCTCTGGACAAATTACCACCTCACTCCTACACCATTTAACCCCCCTTGGCAGCCCGACTCTTACATCATTTTACCCCCTCTGGTCAAATTAACCCCTAACTTTTACACCAATTTTACCCCCTTGGCAGCTCAAATCTTAGCTCATGTTACCCCCTCTGGACAACTTACCCCCTCACTCTTACAACATTTTACCCTTCTTGTCAGCCCAACTCTTACATCACTAAACCCCCTCTGAACAAATTACCCCCTTACTCTTACACCATTTTACCCCCCTTGGCAGCTCAAATCATAGCTCAATTTACCCCACTCAGGACAAATTAGCCCCTCACTCTTACACCATTTTATCCCCCTTGGCAGACCAACTCTTACATCATTTTACCCTCTCTGGACATATGATCCCCTCACTCTTACACCATCTTACCCCCCTTGGCAGCCCAACTCTTATCTCATTTCACCCCCTCTGGACAAATTACCACCTCACTCCTACACCATTTAACCCCCCTTGGCAGCCCGACTCTTACATCATTTTACCCCCTCTGGACAAAATAACCCCTCACTCTTACACCATTTTACCCCCTTGGCAGCCCGACTCTTGTATCATTTTACCCCCTCTGAACAAATTACCCCCTCACTTTTACACCATTTTAACCCCCTTGGCAGCCCAACTCTTACATCATTTTACCCCCTCTGAATTTCAATCAGGGGGAGAGGGGTAGTTCCTGAAAAGTCCTCCCATTGCAGCCCATTGCAGCCCACTCGTACATGGCCTTTTCAGTCATTGGTGCGATAATCCTTGAAAAGTCCTATCATTGCAGCCCACTCTTACATGGCAATTTCTG
>NW_027453632.1:0-17500 GCF_964194025.1 Convolutriloba macropyga | reverse complement strand
AAGTTTTACCTATCTATCTCATGTTAAATGATGAACTCCTTCAAAGAAAAGTGCCATCTGACTAAAAAAGAGAAAACTGAAACTATCCGAATAATTTGGTTTAAAAAAATACAAGCAAACGCTTAGCAGTTTTTGAGAAACAATCCACCTGTTAAATGGAGCAAGATATAAATAAAAATTGTCCTTTCTATTGAATAGTTCAAAAGATGCGCTGGATCACTCAATTATCTCAAAACGCGTTTTTTGTTAGTTATTTTTTCTACAATACAAGATTTACAACACTCTTATGTTTATTATCAAAATCAAATGCTGACGAAGAATGCAAAACGGATAGTGAATCCTTCTTTGAAGTTTCTATTAGCTTTTTAAAGAAGAAAGTCATTTCTTCATGGTGTCATAATTAATTTTTAGCTTCAACCTCATAACGAATAATGTCTATCAAAAGACATAAATGCGAAAACTACAAAATTAGTTGTTATCAGCAGAATATAGAGATTTCAAGGAGAACTCTGACTAGCAGATTGAAAAGAGTGTTGTGGTTGGAAAAATAAAGATTAATTTTACAGGGAAAAATTTTATTGTGAAAAGTATAAAACACACTGAACGCTGCTACCAAATTGTAACTGATTGACTCAGTTGCAATCCCTGCAAATATAGTACGAATCTGCCCAATAAAATCGCCGTCGCTTTATTTGCCGGTAAAAAATGTAAATTTTACTTTAGATAGGCAAATTGTTTTGCAGAGCAATTTTAGTGTCAGAAAAAAATTTGGATTATTTCAAATTGGGTAGATTGGTGGTTTGTAAGTTTTCTAATTGCCATCTGATGCAGAGTTTGTCATCTACCGCAGTTTTTACCCTCGTTTGTGCTAATTTCACAATAACCAAGTTGTAGTACCTAATTTTTCTGTCACCGAAGATTTCTCATTACAGTCCGTTGTCATATAGATATTGGCTCATTTAGTTATACATCTTATTTATATTTTAAGTGTTCGAATTATAAGTGCTCGAAGGTGACAAAAACAAACGCGTGATCAAAATCCGGTTTGAAACGCTCTCACCCAAGTGATAGGACTAAAAAACGGAATTCGTTTGCAAGTTTGAGTAAGTTTATTTGCCTCTTAAATGTGCTAATAGCTACATAGAAATGAACAGTAATGCTTGAAGAAAAATTGCTCTTTCTGGAATTTGCACTCAATAACTCTGAGGCCGTGCACTATTAATTTTTTGCACCACTAGATATAAAGATTTTCGGCTACCGATTCGTTTTTGGCCAATTCCACGGTCCCTGAAATTCGGATGAGACTTAGGATAATGTTTTCACGTTCTTAATTTGAAAGGGACCGATAAGCAAATTTAATATTGATTTTAAAAAATTTAACCCAAAATTTTACTTACTCTTTTTTATTAACTATTATTGCTATTAGTTAATTGCATCAATTGAAGTTAAAATATTAAATTGTACTAACCATTTTGTCGATTAAGCGAATTATCGGCCCATGCACAGCCACAACTGTTTTCAAATTATATCATTTCAGCAAAAAAAATTAACTTTGTGATACATACAATTAAAACACGAGAGCGTTATAAACATTCTTTACCATTTTGTTCACAAAGCTAATTTTGTTAACTTTTGGTGGACTTTGTTTTACACAGATGTAATCTATATGTAAAACTACTCAAAGTTTAAAAAGCTTTGAAGTATTCTTGCGAAGTTACTCTGAAGCTGTTAATACGATGAGTGTTGCTTTTTCTGTGGTAATAAAAAACTGAGTATCTTGTACATGTGATCGCTTCTTACCCTTCACTTGATTTATGGGCTGCTTTGAGGCGTTTCGTAATCTACAATTAATTAAATTTTGTGAACTTTATAATGTTGTATAAAGATGTACGAAATTCTATGTTATGAAAAAAAACTCGAATTAAAAACTTCATTTTTTGTTCCGACCCCTCTTGAGGGGGAAAGAACTATATACTCAAATGGGTTTTTTTGTTCAGTCAATTTTGGCCGATCGATATATTCATCGTAGAGAGTTGAGACTGGTATCATTAGAAAGCTTCTCCAGCGTAGAATATGGAATTTCAAAGATTTTTTTAATTTTCGTATTTTACAGGGAGTTATCGAGGTTTAAATTTTGAGAGAATAGAGTGAATTCCGGGGAGATTTTATTCACATTTTCCGGAATTTTTACTAAACTTCCCAATTTTGCTAAAATTTGTTATACTTTTAGAAAGTGTTGTTGATTTTTATTTGTAAAGACAAAAAAGTATTGTAAGTTTTTTTTATTAATTTTTTTGTCAAAAAAGCTGGCTAATTATTTCAAAATTAAGACTTTTTCATCAAAAACAGCACGAAATAAGTTTCTTTTTAGTCCAGTTTGATTAAATTTACAGGAAGTACAGACCCAAACACCACTAACACAATCTTTGTACACTCAAAAGGGGGCTTGTTCTACTTCAAATTCCGTTGAGAGTGCTCTGTACTTAAAACTTAAACGTTTTTTGCTAAATTTATTCGTTGATTATCAAAAACGCAGACACTTTTTTTGATATTTTAAGTAACAAAATATCATTATCTCTAACATTCGAATAATTAAGTGTTCCCTGTGAACAAACAGGATTAGCAGGGCTAGTTTTGGACCAATCTTGAACTGGTATAATCCAAAAAAAAAATTCGGATGGTAATCAGTCGATCTTTTTTATTTAAAAAATTTGTTCTTTTCTACATTAATTAAATAACAGAACACTTCAAACCAAAACTCACTAATGATAAATCCAATTGGTTTCCGAATTAACTCCACTTTTTTGTATCTAGTTGATTACTTGAAAGCTTATGGCTCGAAAAAGCTTGATTTTGCTGTTCGTCTTGACTCGCTTTCTTAATATTTGCTCATATCATCAATCTATTGCACCATTTTTTCTCTATCTCTGAATTATTCGATTTGGAGGCTATCTTTTTGTTCATACAACAATTTTTTTTTAAATCACTTGAATTTCTGGGTTTTTCTATGTTCCTCATTTGGTAGACAATCATGCCAAAATTGTTGATGAGCGGGGTCGGAACCCTATGTGCAATAGCACATTACCGAGTCGCCTTGTTAATCAAAGGCTTGATATATACTCTTTTAAGAAACTCCATATTGTGAATAAAAAAATCAATGCAACCTCTCAATTTTAAATGATCACAAGCCTAAGCTAGCTAAAATTGATTGCTTTCAAAGTCAGAAATCAGCGTACAGTGAGCATAATGTTGTCGTTTCCTCTTGAATTTTTCTTCAAATTTTCGTTTTTGCCTGCCTGTTTTTGTAGTCGTTTCTGTTGTCCTAAAACTTTTTCTGATTATTGAAAGAATTCATCGACCTCCAATCAAGGATATAAGAGAACGTGTTTAATACTCTCCATTGAAATCAATTGGTTTTAATGGTTTTGATACAACAATTTGTCATTAAATTTCAGTGATTTTTGTTCATAAGTTCATATGTGTTGCTTCTCACAATACCATACCACCCATCACAAAACACAGAAATCACATTCTTTTGAACACATCAGTTTACTAACGTTCAAAAATCAGTATTGATGCCTTCAATCTTTTTAAAAAACCTTGTTTCTGTCTATCATAAATTTTACTTCGGAAAAAAGATTTGTCAAAAATTAGTATCATACCATTTTCGGTCATACAATTTAACGCGTTAAAACCAATAATCCAAAGAAAAGAAAAGAAGAAACGACAACTTGATGCTAACTGTTCGTCAGTTTCTTAGTTTGAAAGCAATCTGTTTTTGCTAGATAAGGCTTGGGATCAAGCTTTTCATTTAAAATTGAAGTGTTGCATCAGTTTTCTTCTCACATTATCGAATTTCATAAAAATATGTATTTGAAGCCTTCGATTTTAAAATGAAGTTTTCATTCGCGTTTTTTTCAAAAAATTGCATTTCGTATTTCTCTATACATCATAATAAATTTCAGAAAAATTAACTAATTTTGGATCACAAAACGCGCTCTTTTTGCCTGATGTAAGTTAAATAAGGATATCGTTCTAACTTGAACAAAAATTGGTGAATTTAAAGCGTTTGTTATGTATCTACGTATCTGACAAAAAATATTTCATATGTAAGCTGTTGAGAACGTTGCCAAACTTTTGTTTACTTATTTATGTTCTCCTAGATTAAGACGTTTATATATAAAAGTAAAAATGTTATCTTTGGAAAGCACTTTAGAATAAGTCACATCAGAGATCAACTTTTATGCGCAATTATAAAATGGTTTGCAAGTTATGTATGACCAGTCAAAAATCTAGTCTGTAGTTTGCAGATAAACTCAAGTGAGATGAAATATATCATCACTCAATTAAAAGACTGTCGAAAAGGAATATCTTTTATTTCAATCTCACATTTATTTACAGCTCAATTTTTTTCAAAGGAAAAATTTTAAGACGCAACACAAATAAATTAGCTGAAATTAGTTTTGTCCACAAAACTCAAAACTCGAAAAAAAAAAACGCAAGACGATAATATTACATTTTTTTGTGATTATCAGACTAATCATCAGAGAACTTCAACTTAGCGTAGAGTTTTTGAAAAAAAAATAGAACACTCTTAGAGACTTAGAGAACACATACTTTTTCATATTACAATTTTCATGATAATCACGCTTATTCGTATTCAAAATGACCAATTCGATAAATTTTTTGCCGAAAAAAATTTTTATATTGCTTTACGTAATTGAAACGAACATAATCTGTAAATCTTTTGATTCTCATTCTCTATTAAAAAGTTTTGTTTTTGTTCTTTATCTTGCTGCATCGCATTAGTTCACCTTCAATTCAAATTGCTTATCGGTTAATCATATGATCAATGTTGCCACGTTTACATTCTTTTACATGAAATTTTTCTGATGAAAACATAAAATAATATACAATTTTTTATCACTTTCCAAGAGTAAAGTGGACTGTTGGACTAAAGGGTCATTATGTATCCATTTTTTTTATGCTCAATGGGCATCTTGAATACATCAGACTTTATCATAGAACTTTTTAGATATAATGAGTTTCACGGTTCAATCCACAAGGAATTTCTGAAGTTGATATTGTGTGGTTTACTATTTTGAAGTGTTTAAATCAAATGTTTTTGTGTATGAATGAGAGGACCGTCTCTCAACTGTTTCGTTTTGATTTCAGAATTTTTCTGCTCAATTGCTTTTTTCTACAGTTCTTTTTTAAAAATTACACTCAGTAGTTTGAATTGGCAACAAAAAACTTCAAAGTTTTTAATTAATAACAGAATACAAATTATCCATTACAATCAACGTTTAGCAAAATTTTGAATATATAAACATGTTGGTGTTGATATATATTATATTTACCTATTTTTTTATGACCGAAACTATTGTTTCTCAAATTGCTACTAATATTAATGCTAGACCTAAGCAAAAATATGAAGCAGAACAGCAGCTCTTGAGGAAATCGATTTACATTAAAGTTTTAACTGGCAAAAACGTTCGCAAAAAAGGAAGGGTTCATTTTTTATGTTTTATATTTTTTGCCTGTTGAAAATGATCGAAGCATTAATTGTTGATCAGCGGAAAGTGCTGGACTTCAGATTTGCAACTTCGATACTCGACAATTACGCAAACGCATCAGTAGCAAAATTACAGGGATCTTGCTTATTACTTGAGATATAAATGATTAAGCCGAATTCGGTTAAGTGGAATACATCAAAATTCCTGAACAAAAACTTTTGAATTTTTGAAGTCCATTAATCTATAGAGAAGAAATTTGAAAATAGCGCAGCAATTTTAGAAATAGCTCCAAAAAGATGACAGAGTATTGGCTGCAAGAGGCCCAAGCATTACGCAGCTTCGAACCAGAATATTAAAAGTCTAGATTGCAGTTATATTATTGCATTTAATAATTAGTTTTTTAACCCTAATGGCAAAGAACCCATCATGGTTACCTCTAAACTTTCAGCTACACTTCTTTAGCTCCCTATTTTACATACTGCCTCAATAAGGTAATCTGTGATTAGCGTGCATTGACAGTATTGAGTACTAAACGCTAGATTATGGACAAAAATAAAGATTGTCCCCAATTTGTTCAATTAAATTGCCTAAATCTTTAATTCCTTCCCATAGACACGAAACTTGATAAACAAACATAATAAAACATGGAAAATTTTGGTTACAAAATTGTTTTGCTATCTTACTTGCTACAGAAACTGTTTCTTAAGTGTCAATATTTATCAAGATCTTAGAAAATGTTGTTTGGCGCCCAAAAATTTTGTTTGGCATCTTTTGTTAAAATTAGCTTGTCAACACCTTACCATGGTGATCCAAGAGATTTTGGCGAGTTGTTTTTCAATTTTTGCAGAAGTTATCGAGATCTTGCATGTCATCTTTGCAAGGAGGTTGCGGAAAAAAACCGAGGAAAAAAAACCTACTTCATTTTAGATAGGAAATAAACCCCCACGGAAACAAACCCCCACTTTTCTATTAAAGGGCTATGCCCATTTAGCGCGTTTGGTCATGCCTCGCGGACGATGGCCATGCCTCAGCGGCCCGCCCGTGGGACTTGATATGAAACTATCACAAACGAACAAATTATCACGACCGAAATTCAATTTTAAAATGGGTTTTTTTTTACCGTGGGGGTTTATCTCCGTGGGGGTTTATTTCCTACAAAAAGTTAAGTGGGTTTTTTTCGTGGGGGTCTATTTCCTAGACCCTTTGCAAGGTGTATCAATTTTGAAATCATGTTTCCTTTCGTATCGAGTTTGTGGTGGGGTCTGCCAGCGCCATTAGCCCTGGTTAGAAAATTGGCCTCCACAAGTTGTAAATTAAGTAAGCAATCATTGCAATTATTAATTTTTATTATTGATAACAACGGTGTATATAAGTAAGTATCTCGGCATATAAGGAAAAGGTTGTGTTGTCTGATATTTTTCCTAGTAATTGTTGCCTCTGAGCAGAGTCACGAGTGCCAACTTGAAGTCCCCGGATACATCGTCCTGAAACAGTCCAAGACAAACAGTTCTGATGTTCGAATACAGTAAACAACGATATTGAACTCTAAGCTTTGTTTCTTTATCGTAATAGACCTTTAACACTTTAAATTAATATCGTGACACTAAGTTGATGCATAACATTTCCAATGCTAAATCGAACGTGCTGCTACTGAGTTTATTTGCAATCCTAAGTGGCGCGGTTGGGGGGGGGGGGGGGGGTAGCATTGTCTTATCATAAGTCAAGGCCTGAAACCTCTTTTGGGGTTCCAGTATGAGTTAAACTTGCGCAAGAACTGGTTTTCCGTTGTTGTTTGTGTATTTTTCAATTGTTGTTGTTTGTAGGTAATGTTGCTTACCTCAATGAACTCCTCAAGGCTCTTGTCGTACTTCTCCTGGAACTTCTCAGCAACAGTTGTCAGATCCTGTCTGCTCCTCGATACCATCAGTCGTACTAGACGCTCCTCGTCAGTTCCCACTCCCTATATTATTGAAACTTAATTACTCAATTTTTTATTTTATTAAAGTTACTCTTTTTGTACTGTTCGTAGACGCCGTAATAATCATTTGAAAATTTTAAAAAGTTTGATATGTAGTCAACCCCTGGACCTAAGCCAACTGAAGTCTCAAATCAGCAAATCAGTGTCATATTTGATCAAATCTTTTTGGCGAATACTTGAGAACTTCCTTGGTCTTGTATCGCTGAAAAGAGCCAGAGTCTAGTCATATTTGAAAGGTAAAAAACTAGCTAAAGGCATATAATGAAATTGATCAAAAAAGGGACAGTGATTCACTGTAACTCATAAGCAAAATTCGCACCAGTTAATTAACCATAGCCTTACCAATACTAACTCAATTTGTTCAAGTACCATCTGATCATCTCGATTATCTTGATAATTCTGTTATCAAGTTATTTTGGCGAAATGAGAGTTATGACGAGTTGAGAAACAAAATCAAAGGTAGCAAAGTTGTAATGACTGCTGAACTCAATATGAAACATCAGCGGACCTATTATTCTATATAAATTTTTCAATTTTTCAAGTATCTTTTCTTCTGATCTATAGAAGATTTAGATGTGTCTATGAGTAAGTCTATGACAGCAAAAGATGGCTCGGATGCGTCTGCCGAAAAATCCACAATCGTCAGTGGCAAAAAAAAGTTAATTGGATTTACTGATTTTGAACCAAAGGAAAACAAAGCCGATAAGTAAGACTGCTGCGATTTTGGAGATGTTTTTATATTGCTAGCTGAATGCTTCTTTGAAATGAAGTTTACATATCACTCAAAAATTATTCTTTTAAAAATGTCATCACAAAAAGTAAGTCTATTTTAAGAGTATCGTGAACAAAAATAAAATAATTGAACCAGACAACCAAAAATAAAAAAACTGCGAGGGAAAAACAAAATTATTCGACTCTTTTTTGAACGCTAATAATTTTAAAATTAGATAATGACTGCTCGCAAAAAGTTTTGTTCTTCAAACAACAATCTGACAACTTGCAGGAACCAACTCGAATAAAACTTGGGGAAAAAAGGAGACTATTACGCTTATATACTGCAAGCTGCACTTTGGTTTTCATCATCCGATAATTTCAGTTGTAAGTTCTTCGGCGAAAGAACCTCTGTTAATTATATAAAGGATTCCAAAGTTTTTGAGAAAAGAATTTTGTCTTTTGATTTTTTGCTGCTTTAATAACCCGTATTCTTCCTGCTTTTATTTTGTTGATTGCTTTTCAAAAAGTAATTTTTGGGTCTCCTTGTCACAAAATTTTCCCATTTTGTTTTCTCAAACTTTATTGCATCGTCTTAGCAATGATAATTCCAACCCTCAATTTTTCAGTTAAATTTATGTTATATGACAAAAACGGAGATCAACAACAAACCATCAAACGGAGATCAACAACATTTAAATCAAACCAAAAACAAGCTGATTAAAAATTTGGGATATTATAGAAATTCCAAATTATCCAAAAAGATTAAAAATGAATTCAATAGTTGACAAAAAAATCAAAGTTTCTGTTTTTCTTAAATTTTTACTGGTATCAAATTGCTCCTCGAGAACAGTAGTTCAATTTGTTTAATTTTTTTTTAGAATTTTTGTCTTCAAAGTCATCTTCTTATAATGGAGCGTCTGCAGTAAAAATGCTACCCAAAAAAATTCTAATATGTGGTTTTATGCAATTCGCTTGTCTTTCTGCATCAAACCTTTGAAGTATGAAGCTTATAAATAAAAGTTGCCTGAAGTAACCCAAAAAAGTAACGTTACATCTCTTTGAATCCTAACCCCTTAAGGTGTAATAAAAATGGGTTTTTACTTCGAAAACTGCTACTTTTTTTAAAGTAAATTCAATTTTTTTTTTACTCATAAATCAAAAGAAAAACAAATACAAACGATGGCAAAAATAACGAAAAACTTTGAATTTCGCAACCATTTTTAAAGCATCAATTCAAAATTATAATGTATACTAAATCAACCTCTGCAAAACTGTCCCATAGGCTAACAGTTCTCATTTAATATAAGTTGTTTGCAATTGTTTAGGAGATGAAAAAATAACGGATTAATGTGGAACCTATAATTGTGTTTTATAAAAAGAATTTAAATTCACAAAGTACGCTATGTCTATTCAATTGAATTATGTCGCAGAAAGATCTCATTTCATTACAAAATTTGTATAACTATCAGACTAGCATCTCTTGGACCCAAAAAACTCAAAATTTAGTTCTTTGCTCGACTTTGAGAGCATTTTGGCTAAATTATATTTATTTGTAGTTTTATCCAGCCTCTTCGTTTCTTCTCTTGTTCGTTTGGAGCAGTGTAAATGCATTCACCGTGCTATATCAGTTCCCATATATTTTATTGTTCCGAACCCACTTGTGGGGGAGGAACTATATACTCAAATGAGTTTTTTTATGTTCAGACAATTTTGGCCGATCGATATATTCATCGTAGAGAAATTTGAGTGGTAGCATTAAAAAGCTCGTCCAGCGTAGAATTCGAAATTAAATAGATTTTTTTTGAATTTTGTATTTTTCGAGGAGTTATCGAGGTTTAAAGTTTTGTGTGAACATGTGGTAGTTTGTTCAGTTTTAGCATTATTTTGTTCAATTTAGCATAATTTTTGTTCAAATTAAGGCTTTTCTTTGAAAATATTATTTCAAAATAACATTTCATGATACAAAGGGAAACAATTTTGTGTTACCAGTAGACCGATAAAAATGCTAGTTCTGGTCTCGTGAGGAAGTTTACTAGAAAAAAAACTCGAATTCATTTTGAGAGCTGTTTTTTTAGAAACCTTTTCTTATTTATTATTGTTTTTTAGTTACACAGAGACTTGTCAGTTTCATATTGAGGTTCCATTAATGACAAACATCATTTACAGTCAAATGATACCCAATGAACAAAAAATACGTTTTCAAGGCATCGCTCATGATTGTTTTTATCTTCGACTCTGAGTTTTAGAAACTTAAAATGAAATTTTAATATTCTTTTAGAGGTTTTACTAAATTTTGGGAGTCCTGTTATATAGAGTTGCCAATTAAAAATCCATCGGTTTTCTTATGATCATTAGGTAAACCTATACAGCGCTTTGAGGTGGAAAGTCTTTAAAAAATTTTTTTTCCAAAATTTTTTTCCGTTACCCGATATTAAACTAATTTTCATGAACAGTAAGTCAATCTCAGTAATGACAGGACCCCCGTCCTTTTTACTGCAACAAAAACTAATCTGGCAAGTGGTTTTATCAACTAACTACTTCTTTTATGACTTCGATAACACGAGTTTTCGTATTTTCAAAAAAAATTGTTTTTTTTTTGTAATTTTGTTTCTTTTAAAATCTTATTTCATTATCTTCGTTGTGGCAGTTACCATTGGCCTAAAAAAGGCGCCTAAGATATCACAGACAAAGTTTTCAGAGATAAAGTTATGGTTTAATTGGCTTCGATACTTTCTTCTCAAATTTCTGCTGCATTATTTTGGTTTTTGCCTGTGTTTGTCGTTGTTTTCATAATCATAGGACTTTTTGTGATGACCTATTGATAACATATTGATGGCAAACATCCATGTCCTCCCTTCCAGGCATATGGTAGAGTATTTTTTTTTACTTCCGTTGAAAGGTCTTCATTAAGATTTTAAAAATAGTTTTTACAACTTTTTTCCGGACATGAACCAATCCTAAATTCATTTTCGTGAACTGTAAAACAGTCCCAGTAATGACAGGACATCTCTTTTTTTACTACAATTAAAATGAATCTGGCTAGTGGTTTTATCTTTCATCTTTTGGTTTTATGACTTCGATGCCACGAGTTTTCTTAATTTTTTAAAATTTTTTGATAGTTTTTTTTGTGATTTTGGTTCACTTTGAAATTATACCACATTATTCCTTTATTGAGAGTTCTCAGTGGCTTAGAAAAAATGTTCAATAGGTCATAGATAGGTTTTTAGAGAAAAATTTGAGACCTATTGATGATGACAAGGATGTTAAAAATGACAAACATCCTTGTCTCTCTATTGAGGCATAACTGTGCGTCTTTATTGACTTCCGGTGAGAGGTATTGAATTTAAACGCTGTTAAGACATTAAAAATTCTTTTTGGACACCAACCATTATCTAACCTACTTTCATGAATTGTAAGTCAGTCTCACTAATGACCGGACCCCTTCCTTTTAACTGCATTTAAAAAATCTGGTAATTTGTTTTATCTGCTTACTAAAGGTTTTATGACTTCGATGCCACGAGTTTTCATAAACTCAAAAAGGTTTACGGATTTTTTTGTAATTTTGGTTCCCTTTGAAACCTTATCTCATTTTCCTAATTTTGATAGTTTCACTTGGCTAATAGAGGACGTCCAATGGATCATAGATAAAATTTTTAGAAAAACGCTTGTGGTTTAAATGGCTTCTTCTCACACTTTCTTCTCACAATTTTCTTCTGAATATTTGATTTTTGCATGTATTTGTTGTTGTTTTCATTATCATAAGACCTATTGTGATGTTCTTTTGATGACTTATAATTGACAAACATCCTTGCTATCTCATTGAGGCGTAAATTAGCTTATTCTTTGTCTTCCGATGAAAGCTTATAAGTTTAACGTTGTTGATATAACCGGTTTCCTCAAAAATTTCGTGGTTTTATTATATTTGTACATATTTGTTGAATTTTTCAAGTCAAATTGTCAAAAAAAAGACCATTGCTGCTAAGCAATTATTTGAGATTATAAATTTTTTACCAAAAAGTTTTTTTATTGTCTTCGACACTTTTCTCGCTCAAATTTTTTTAAATTTCTATTTTTGCCTTTTTAATTCTTCACGTAGTAGCAAAATGCTGACTGGTCTCATAGGCTTCCAATTGAAGATTGAATGAATGATGTTAGTATCATAGTTTAGGATATTGTTCGTTCGCCATTTTTTTTATACATTTCAGTTTTTGTTCTGTTCGTCAGCTTATAATTTATTCACATCATTGAGAGGTTCCAATCTCCTGTTTCCAATCACCAATCCAATTTCCTGTAATTCAAAAACTATTTTTTCATTGATGTCATGTCGTAACTCATGTTTTGTTTGTTGGGCAATATCCATTTTCATAAAATTTTGTGTGTGGTCAATATTTGTGTTTCTTTTTCTCTTCTTTTAGCATATTCGCTGGAAAAATTTTGTTTTTGTTCTTTTTTCTCGTAGCTCTTTTATTGGCAGATTTTGTGAGCGCTGTAATGAGGCATGTTATTATGCGATTCAGTTAGTAGTTCGGTTTTGTAACGATTTTTTTAAAACTCAAACATCTATTTTTAATTATCTCATCATTAGGTTGACAATTAAATCAAAAATGTAGATGAGCTCGGGTCGGAACATCATGTGCGAACGCACATTAACGAGCATCCTTGTTTTAATTTTTTTTCATTCATTTTGTTTAGTTTCTTCTAGTTTCATTGTTTCCTATCTTATTCGTGTAGAGCACTACAGGCATGGTTATTTTGCCGTGCTAAATCAGTGCTCATAAAATTTAACTTTATTAACTCCTCCACTGAGGGTCCTGGTCCCAGAATGAAAAAAGAGGAGGGAAGAATCACAATTATTATACTAGAAATTTTGCAAAGTCTGTTTTCAGCATGAATAGAGATCATTCTTCCACAGAATCTTTGCTATTTGTTATTTTGATAAGAATTGACGTTTAAAGCTCCAGGATCATACTCGTCCACCCAGTTGAAAAACCGATTCAAAATCTTGCTTGAGTCTTGCAATGTGGATATGAGATCTTCCAAGATTCTGGCAAAATGCATTCAAGGAAAAATGGAAGAACAATGCAATCCCTTGCAAGATATTTTGCAAGGTTCTTGCAAGATTTTGACTGTTTACTTTAGTCGGGTGGTGAAAATTCATTGAACTTTGAAGAATTGTAATTCTACAATTATCGTCGCGGAGAACTAAATATGGTGGCCAATTGCCAAGGTAGCAATTTTTTTGGCTAGGTCATATATGAAAGAATATCAGCGATTAAGAAAACTAGTTTCTGAACTGTGATAAAGAAAATAGCATCCACTTTTTGTCTGTTATTATCTTTCATGCTTGAATATAGGTTTCGATTAGTGTCGATTGAGCGAACAAATAGGAATACTATTCTTACTTTGAGTGCAGAGTGGAGTTTTTCTGCAAAGAATGCTTCTCTTCCCTCAAGTGCAGTTATAGCTGAAACATCACATGTCAATTTGACACATAATCAGGTTTTATTGTTAACAAACTTGATATTGGGTACAAAATAAACCTGTAATCAAATGGAAATGCTATGATGATTATAGTAACCAAAACTTATTTTTGGTTCACAAATTCGTTAACATTAGGGTCGGTAACTTTTTATCTATGGGGCTCGGATAGTCGCATGCTGTATCAGCACTATAGTAAGAATGGAGAAAAAAAAATAATAAAAACAGTTGTGAGTTATTATGCAAAGTGCTTTGATACCAGGATATGCTCGTATGCTTTTTACGAGGTGTAGTGTGAATTCGTAATTTTCAATTCTTTAGATTCTTTCAATTTTGCATTTTTTATGTTTATAACGCCCTCATTAGCTTTAAGTCTGTATATTAAAATTTTTCATTTCAAACAATGAAAAAATTGGGACTGGAAAATCTAATATAACTATACCCAATAGAAGTTTTACTGAAAACTTGTCATGCCCACCATGAGCAAATTTTAGACATATTTATCATAAAATATTGGAAGATGGCTCTGGCGGTTCATTCTGGAAGCTTTTCGGGTCTGCTGTCCGCTTCGTTGATTCAGTGACTGTTTTTCTGGCATTAAATATTTTTCTGTTTATGACCTTCAGGTCATGCGAATTTACTAAGACAACTTATTGCGGTTTGGAACATTTAACTATGAAACTGCAGATGTTTCCTATTTTACTCAAAATGACTTAGCTGCTTAAGTCTTTTGTCAAGATTGCTTGGTTTTGCATTTGCTAGGCAATGCATATTTAATATGCGACTAGTTGTATTTCCTAGTAGTGTAACTCTCCATGGTGTTTTTTCAGTATTGAAAAAATTTTGCTTAAAATGATTAGGCATAAAAATGCAGATTGATGAAGAAGTTGTGATAATTTTGAGAGAATTGTCTGAGATTTGAAAAAGATGCTCTCAAAGATTGCGAAAGCAACTCAAACAAATTCAGTGCGAAATTTACATTACTCTTTTTATTGGTAAAAGTTCGTTTTGCTATTTCTTTTTTAAATACTTCTCCCTAATCTGAACAACCAAGTTCAGTAAAACTGAGCGGACAGTTTCCATGCAATTTTAAGAGGGAAATAATATTGTTCCATGTGATTGCCTTAGCAATTAAAAATTATCAATTGTATTCCTTGCAACAACTGGTTAATCAGCTGTCGATTAAATTTTTTGCAAAGCTTCGTTGCCCATTGCGATATGCTACGTAACCATTTTCCCAGTATCCGGAAACCTCAATTTAAAATCGTAAGCAGTTACATTTGTAGACTGATTAAGTAGTTCTGATATTTTTGATAAATGTTTGAAGTATAAAATGAGTCGCTCACAATGGTTGCAGAAGCACTTAAATTTTTTAAAATGATTCATCATCGCAACTGGTTAATCACGGTTTTATTTCAGAATTATCAAGTTGATCAAAATCGTCGTGTCTTCAGTGACGGTTCGGCTTGTTTTTATCGAAATGAAATGGGTACGATCGTCGACTTTTAGTTTAAAACGTTGAAGGAAAACGAATTTTCCTCTGTATGTGCATAAGCAATTGAAAGTTTTCAATTCAACTAATTGCGACAACCGGTTAATTGAGGTTTTGGATACATTGCTTTTGCATTGCCGACTGTTGGATTGGAAATACTCAAGAAAAGGCACCAGACGATATCTCAAACAAAGCAACGATGGAAATTGACATAATGAGTGTATCGGAGTAATAAAAATTAAATCAAAAAATTTTTCTTGAATATCTGGATTGAATAGAAAGCTGAAATTTTAGGCCAATCTTCGAGCAGTGAAAATGGCAGAAAGGCTTGTTGCTCAAAAATTGGCCGGATAAAAAGTCGACATGGCGCTAAAAAGAAAACTGCATGACATTTTCTTTGTCTAAAGTGAGAATCTATGATGACTGAATAAACCAAATTCAATGGTCAAGAAATTGTAGGGAATAAAACAATGTAATTATATACATCAATCATTTTTGTTCAGAATTAGTGAAGCCGCGTCAACCCAGTTGCAAAGTTTTTTTGTGTCATACGGTAAAATAGTACTATTTTCCTCTGACAACAAAAAACGATTCGATAAGATGCGGAAAAAGAACAAAATTTCAAACAAACTTTCACTTTATTTATGCAAAATTAAAAAATTCAACAAAGCGGTTATCTTTATAAAATAACACAAAAGTCTATGATCATAATAATTAAATACGCTATTTGACAATTTTTGGCCCGCTTTAGGGATGTCTTTGCTACTGTCTTCGATTTCACGGTCCCCTTAGGGATCAACAGATTCAAGAATGGTGGGACTCGTTCCTGTATTGTTTTCAGCTCTGACCTCACCAGACGCGTTTTTCAGGATAGCAGTTATCCAGTTACTGCTGTCTTCGAATGTGTCTAAATGTTTGTCAATGCGACACTCAAGGATACTCTCAGCTCAGTTTTTCCAAGTAACACGTTCATCGTACCCAGGGGCCAGTCCACGTTTTTTGTTTCTCTTCGGCGCTGTATTTAACCATAAGTGTGCGCTTCGCGTCTTCTGCCAGGTTAGAAGTATAATTTGCAGCTTTCGAGCTGATGAATGATATTACCTATGCTTTTATCATCAGCGGCCTGAAAAGAGCTGGAACCGTGATTGCGTTTTGTGCAGTGGGGCAGTTTTCTTAGCAGAAATATTCTCATTGGCCTCATTGATTGACCCAGATGGAAGAGACTTCTTTTTCAGGCTCACTTTTTCCGAAATAGTCTTTTACACGTTCTTCGTGGCAGATTCCGAAAGAAAACTGTCATCAGTGCTGTCTTCAATGCCAATTAGTTTATCCAGCCTGTTTTCAGTGGGATCAATATTCAAAATTATAAACGACTTAGCCTGTTCATTGAAATTCAGACAAGCCTTTGCAATTTATTTTGAAGTTGCTTGAATTTCCTTTCCCAGTTCTTCAGTCTCTTGTTTCTTGCTGACTTTGACACCTTCGACTGGTCGTCTATTTCGGCTGTGGAAGTCTCTGACACAGCAAACTTCACTAAATTCTCCAATCTTTGGATTGCGAGTTCAATTTATTTTCCAGCTTTTTCAAACATTTGTCTGAAATGATGCTTCAACAACGTAATTCGTCGACGTAGTCCCGTAAATAATTTAATGGCGACTAAGAAAGCTTATAGATCAATAAGGTCAGACATCAAGCTAGACATCCATTTAAGTACCCGCCAACGTCAGCCAAAAACCAGCTAATCGAACTACTCCTTCAAAACAAGCAACTTTTTAAGCTGTCTTAAGGGTGCACCTTCGTGCTCTTAAGCATGTAACCCTTATAGACTGTCACTCATGTAATAGATCAAACTTGTGGCATTATTTTTGACACTCCGCACAAATCCATCACACACACTTTACAAATGCGGGTTAGCACGCACGCACGCACACACTCGCACACAAACAGATAGATACATACAACTCAATATCTCACTCGCACAATAACACGCACGGATACGCGAACACATACCTATATATATATATATATATATATATATATATATATATTTTTATATATATATATATATTTATTTATATATATATATATATATATATAATATGTATATTTATATATATATTTATATATATATATATATATATATATATATATATATATATATATAGGTATGTGTTTGCGTATCCGTGTGTGTTATTGTGCGTGTGAGATATTGAGTTGTATGTATCTATCTGTTTGTGTGTAAATGCGTGCGTGCTAACCCGCATGTGTAAAGTGTGTGTGATGGATTTGTGCGGAGTGTCAAAAATAACGCCACAATTTTTA
>NW_027453631.1:0-27658 GCF_964194025.1 Convolutriloba macropyga | reverse complement strand
CGTTAGAATCCAGTTTTCTTTAAATGCTCAGACTACGACAAGAATTTTCCTGTGATCCATTTTTTTCTCGTCAAATATCAGGCCACAGTTTAACTTCCTAATAAAAACTTTTTGTATTCATATCAGCAGGACAACCAATTTTGAAATAACATCGGTAGAGGACTTGTTCTGAAAGAACACCAGCAGCAATCTTGCCGCGTCGGTTCGTGTCTCATTGGACAGATGGTATTTGATTTTTCCATCGATTAATCTACCAAAATGAGAAATGGATAAATTAAAATAGTAGTTTTCAAATCTTTATTAAAAATAGTTTAATTCAAGTCAAAATATACTAAATTTTAGCTTGAAATGATGAGCAAAGGCATCAGGCATCCCAGCTTTCACGAACAAGATTACATGTAGTTTAAAAGTTTTAGATTACAATTTTTTTTCACTGCAGTCTACTGGTAGCGGTGAATAATTTTCTTTCACCGCATTCTGCTGGTAGCGGTGAAAAATTTTCTTTAAGCTTAAGCGGTGAGAAAATTTTTTCAACGCATAAATAATTTTTTTTTCACCGCATTCATCGCATTGAGCGCAAATCTTACACTTTTACTCAAATTCACCGCAATTCTTACATCTTTTAGCAATTTTTAGCGGTGACACCTCGACCCGGGAATCTTGCTTGTCTTGACAATATGTGTGAAGGTTTATGGCATTAGCAACACAGTATATAGTTAATCAATGCCAAGAGTTTGTTTGATGTTTGAGCAGGCTGGCATGGGTTTCTTGAGGTCAATGATGGGGAACCCAGAAGCAGTGGCTAATATTGTTCCAGTAGACATTGTAGCTGATATCATCATTGCTGCGCCCTGGTTCAGAGAACACAAAATGTGAGTATATTGTAAAAAACTTAACATTCTGCAACTTAATATTAAGTTAATAAGATCCTTTTGGCGACAATAAAAAGCAAATTAAATTCCAAAAATCTTTTTGGACAAAACAACCAAAATTGAGCCTTTTCCATACAAGTTGCAAGTTGATGAAAAAATATCAGCTAAATATTGTGATCGTAGCGTTTTTCAAATTTTTTCTCAACAGCCTATGAATCTACTGGCTCTCGGCACCAAAAACCTATTAGCTTCTAAAAAGTGAACTGATTTACACAATTTATGTCTGTTTGCTTTTTTACTCTTTTACATTTAACAACTAAATTTCTTTCTTTACGAGTCGGTTAACAATTCTGATACAATATATAAATTTTATTTCTCCGGTACAATAATTTAAATCAAAAATAAAACTTCCGTATTTTGGTTAACATAAAAATAACATTTGAAACAATCGAAGCATAAAAATAACATAAAAATATTTTTTTCTCAATTCCACTTACTGAGCCTTCAGACCAAGAAAACAAAGATCGTTGGCAACTGTCGTTTTTTGAAATCAGAATCTGATACCGTATATGAAGATCTTGAAAAAATTGCCGAAAAATTTCGACTTAAAGGTGCACGCCTCTCCTGATTTTTAAAATCTTTCAAATCCATATTTTTCTGCAAATTTTTCTTAAACGTCAGATATGGTATCAAAATTGAAGTTCAGAAAAAGACACACATGCGAACTGTTGCACAAAAAAAATAAAATTGTTAGCAGTAAGTTTTATTACTTTCTGTTTTATAGGCTAGAGCAAATACAAGGGCGTGGCCGATCACTTTACGGACATATAAATTAGCCGACAATTACTTTAGCTCATCATCATCATCATCATCATCATCATCATCATCATCATCATCATCATCATCATCATCATCATCATCATCATCATCATCATCATCATCATCATCACCATTACTCGCCACAACTGTCGCGAATAAGAGCTCTCCATTGTGGTCGGTGCATAGCAGTTTCTTAGGCAATGATGAACCACTCTTCATCCCATTTTTTGTGAGACATCATTGGGGGATTGAGGTGTTGTTTCAGTTCTTCGCACACGATGCTTCTCCAGGTGGTTTTTACACCACCGGGAGGCCGCTTCCAAGAGGGCCCCTTGACGAACTCAAGGGTGGCGTTGGGGAGACAGTCCTCAGGCATCCTCAGAACGTGGCCGAGCCACCTCAAGCGTCTACGTTTGATTGTGATGTCAAGGTTGTTGATATCGGTGGAGTCTCCAACAGTTCGCCGCCGGCACCTTTTGTTAAATCCCATCAGACTTTTCGGCTCTGAGGAGCGGAGCGGCCAGGTTTCCCACGAGTAGAGAAGCACATTCGTTATACAAGCGTTTTAGATCTTGATCTTAAACGAGTGCGGAATAACTTTCATGCATCAGAACTTATCGAGGTTCTTGTAACTGTGTGCAGCTCGGCCCATGGGGTACTTCACTTCTCGGGCTGTGTCATGTCGCCGATTAGGAGGATCGAGCTTCCCAAATGTGTGAAATGTTCAACCAGATTGAGTTGGGCGCCGTTGCAGAGATCGTGGCATCTTCTTGGTTTCTGCAGAATTCAGTCTTCTCTACTTTAATTTTCAGGCCACAGGACTCGACTTCATTGCTAAGGGCATCAAGAAGTCATAGGATGTCAAGGATGTTGTCATCGACTAATGCGATATCATCAGCGTAGTCGAGATCTGCCACGGCGGTGTTGTTCAGGCTGACACCAAAGTTACCAGTTCGAAGCGCGGTGATCATGATATGGTCGGTGACTAACTTGAACAGAAAAGGGGCTAAAATAGAGCCCTGGCGAACTGCGGATTTGATGGCAAAGGATTGCGATGTCACGTTGTACACTCTAACAATGCTTCGGCTCTCTGAGTACATCGCGCGTAGCACACATATCACTTTGTTGGGAAGGCTAAGGCTTGTGGCAATTTTTCATTTGCAGTCATGGTTAACGCTGTCGAAGGCTGCTTTGAAATCTACGAACGCGTTAGATTTGATGCGGTTTAACTGGTTTCTCCGCTCAAGAATTTGTCTAAGGAATAAATTTGGTCCCTGCAAACAACACCGCGTTTGAAGCCTGCGTGATTCTTGCTCACAGGGGGGCATAGACTGGTTCAATTCTCCTGCACATCACTGTTGCGAGTAACTTAAACTCAATGTTCAGGAGAGAGATGCCTTCATATTTGGAGCGAAGGACCTTGTATACAATCTTGTGCACAGGGACAATAACGGCGCCTTTCCAATCATTGGGGATGTCTGTACCTGTTCATATCTTCCCAAACAAAACCGAGAGAGGTAGTGCGAGCTCGTGGGCTGCAAAGATAGATGTCTAGGGGGCAAGTCGCCGTTGTCAGCTGCTTTGCCTGTTTTCAGTGTTTTGAGCGCAAGTCTCACCTCTGCACTAATGGGAGCGGAATAGTTGACTTTGACAAGGGCATCAGAGACTTGCGGGTTTACATCTGCTGAATCATCGACAGGATTGTTCAGGAGTGACTCAAAATAGGCTGCCCATGCTTCGCTCTTTTCGTTGCTGTCGGCGATGGATCTACGTTGGAATTCTACGCTGCATGTGGATCGCCTGCTAGAAATTGTTCTGATAGTCTTGTAGACAAGGTAGTTTTTGCCTACTTAATCAGCCGCCGGGTCTTCATCGGCTAGTCTAAAGACGTACGTAACTTTGTCGGCGCGGTCACTCCTCTTAACTGCTTTTCTGGCAATTTTCATCAACTCCTTCGAGCGGCATTTGGCCCTCCTGGCTATGAGGGCCAGAGACTTGGGTGATATCCAGGGCTTATGGGCTGGACCTTTCTTTGGCAGGGATCTCGTTGCAGCTGCTGACATCGCATTTAGGATTGATGACCACGCCATGTCGATGTTGAGGTCATCCAGCAATGTTTGAAGAAGCGAGTAGAGAGAGTCCCTGTAGCCGTCAAGTACAGCTGGGATCTGAAGGGAACACGTGTCGAGGTCGCTCTGACGGACCTTTTTGGTGTGGGCTTTCAGCTTGAAACGGATCTTGGCCAAGAGCATCTTATGCTCTGAGTCGAGGACAGTGTTGTGCCGTGTAGTGGTGACATCAAGGACTGAGGAGTGCCACTTTTGTTTGACGAAGATGTAGTCAGTTTGATTTTTGTGCGATGGTCTTTGGACAGCCAGGTGACCAGGGCACAGGGTTTTCTTGAAGGTTCTATTGGTGACAAGGAGCCCTCTGGCCGGGGCCATCTGGGCTAGGCGGTCACCGTTTTCATTTCTGCCACCCGGAGTGAAACTTCAGATTGCTGAATTTTCGGTCAAGAGGGGGCACCTAGCTTGGCGTTCCAGTCACCGGGCAAATACAGTAAGTCATTTTTTGGGATCGAGTATAACAGATCGTTGAAATGCATGTGGAAAGTCTTCTCGAAGCATGGATCAGCATCTTCCAGGGGACTGTAGGCGGAAAAAAAAGAGATGGGGAATGGCTTTGCAGAGAGTCTCAAATGGCATAAGCGAGAATCAAAGGGGCGCCAGGACATCACGCAGTTGGCTAGATTCAGCTGATTCGCAATGCCGTTACCATTAAGGCCTCATTTTTCTTCACCTGAAGTGAAGAGTTTGTATGAGTGCACACCGTTTGAGTGATGGATGACGCATGCATCGTATGCCGGTAAACGATTCTCATGAAGGCAAGCAACTGTCGCACCGCGGTTGCAGAAGCTGTCGGCGAGCAAGGGTTTGCTTTAAGGCTGCAAAAGAGTGCTACATTGCAACTAGAGAGTGTGATTGTGCTTTTTGCAGGTGTGGGCGTGATGTGTGAGTTCGATGTCCTTACTTGTCTGCCCACTGCAGCGTGGCTGCGCATCCCAGTTCTTGCTGGTCACGTAGCTTTATTGGAGTAACCTTTAATTCGCCGCTTTCAAACTGAGCTTTGGGCACGGGCTCAGACGGCGGTGAATGCATTCCGTCACCCAGCTGGCTGCAGGGCATTCAGGGATCACCATTAGGAGGTGTGCATCCATCCACCCCCCGTACACTTTTAGCTGACAGTTTCCTCACCCAGCTGGCTGCAGGGCGTCCAGTGGGCACAACGAGGAGGTATGTATCCGTCCAACCCCGTAAACTTTTAGCTGACAACTTTGTCACCCAGCTGGCTACAGGATTTTCAGGGGACACCACGAGGAGGTATGCATCCATTCAACAAACAAATAGAGCTGCTTGAATCTGATTCTAATCATAAAAATGCACTAGAATTACTTTGCGCGTGATAAATTTTCCTCTGTTACAAGTTTTAGCAAATAAAACTAAATTTGCGTCAAAATAAGCTTGAACTAAGATAGACTTTGAGTTCAGAGGTTTCAAAACCTAATAATGAAGAATTTCTCCTTCAAAAAGAATGAAACCTGGGCAACTACCGCATGCTTCACTTTGCACTCAAGACAATTGCCCCTCGTGTTGGTCAATGGATAATTGTTTAGCGAGAATAACTTCGAATCTCTTCAAGTGTAATCTATTTCCACCAGCGGAAGAAATCAAAGACAAGAAATTTCGTATTTCAAGTTGAGCACGGTCTGTTTCCTTTCCAACAGCGACTAAAAATGTTCCAGAATTGACAATTATTGGTGCTTGAGCAGTGACAGCAAACAAAAACACAATTTTGCATCATGGGGAGGGAGTGATAAATTTTTCATCTGATCAAGATGCAGAACATTTGGTTCGATCAGTTTATATGCTTGCAGATGGAACTTTCAAGTGGACACCGAAACGTTGCATTCTAATTTTTATACTTTTTGCTATAACTGGAGATTGGAATTGACAATTTGCGTGGGCGCTACTTGGGCGGAAGAACTGAAGAAACTCATAACAAAATTGATGCAATAAATAAAAAAGTCCAGCAAAAATTTCAAATTCGATTAAAACCAGAAGCAATCATTACTCACTACAAAGACGGTGTTGCAGCAGCACAAAAAATGGTTTTTCAGATGATTCGGGATGTTATTTTTATTTCTGCCAGCGCATTTTTTTGAAAAAAGACCAGAAGTTAGATCGCTTCAACAATTTTAGGAAAATGAAGTTTTATAACAAATTGCAAAAATGTTATGTGGACTTGCGTTTTTGCCCGAACAGGATAGAAAAGAGGTCGTAAGTATATATGAACTACGAAAAAAGCATTATATCTCAAACCAGATCCTGTATCTTTAGTTGGAAAAAAATTCGATTACCTCCAAAAAAGTGGATTTTTGGTGGTCCATATCCAATAAAAATATGGATTGCCGTTGGTAGAACAAAAATATTTTGGATGACAAACATGTGTGAAAAATCGATCGGATCGTGGAATAAGGACGCTGGGATATCAAAAACTATGTTTTGAAATATTGTGAAAAATGTGAGCAACCATGATCAAAAATCGAAGATCAAACTTTGCAGGTTTTCTCATGGTGAAGCTCCAATTCCTCAAGAAAATGAGATAAAAAGACTTAAATGAATAACTTATTAGTCACAAAAACTCCACTCGAGTGCTCATATTTCTGGTTTTGAATTTTTTGTACACAATTTTATTATCTTCGCCGGCTGATTATCGAGTCGGTTAATTTGTATGTTGGCTAATATCCCTAGCTCCATATATTGAAAAAAAACGTTATACAATATTTCAATGTTTTTAAATGCAAATGTTCTCCTGGATAAAACCGGATTTGTAGGAACTGCATTCTGCGTTTGCTGCAGTTTTTACTTTTTCTGGATGCAGTAAACAAACAACTTAAGTGAGGTGCAGACCCAAATTGCATTATGATCAGGCCCAATCAAACGCAGACCCGTGTTTTCTCTGACCGAAATTGCAGGGCCTGGACGGAAGTTTGAGCGCACTAGAGTCTGGACCATGGTCTGGAGTTGGTCTGATCTGGGGTTAATTTGATCTGAAAAGACTGATCATAGGCGTATTCGAGCGCACTTGAGTCTTACCATAAACGGTTCGAGCGCATTTGGGTCTGATCAGAAGCGCATTCGAGTGCACTTCGGTCTGATCATAAACGATTCGAGTGCCATTGGATCTGATCAGAAATGTTTTCAAACGCAATTGGGTCTGATCAGGGAACTCTTCGAGTGCCTTATTGTTTTTTGTTTTTTTACTGAGAGTTGTTGGCTCTGCCAAGAGGCAACAATAAAGCAGAGTTCTGATCAGGGACTCAACTAAATTCCGATGGCTCTGATCAGAAAAAGGAGTCCAGCTGATTGCAAGGTTAGTCCCTTTTGGAGGAAATTTTGATTATCTGGAGAACACGACGTTTCTCATCGAAAGCCGTCTAAAATCATCCATTGAGTCAGAAATATACACTAAAGGTTATACTTAATGAAATTTTTTCTCAACTGTTGGGTTTTGTTTTATTTTTGCAATAGTTTTATAATTGTTTTTTCCATAGATGAATTAAATACTGCAAAAATCCGTTTTAATCAAATGAAAATATCATAACAAAATTAAGAGATTTGTTCATAAGTAAAATTTGTCTCTGATCAGACCATTCTGAGCTCACTTGGGTCTGATCATAACCTCTTCGATCGCACTTGAGTCTGATGATAGTCTGATTAAGGTATGGGCAATGGTCTGAATCTGAGTCTGGACCATAATCTGAAGACTGTCTGATTGAAACGCCTTCCGTCTGAAAAGTCTGATCAGAGATCTGTGTCTGTGTCTGGAAAGTCTGATCAGAGGTAACTTGGGTCTGGAATAGCTGATCAGGGTTAATTTCTGCCTGGAAAATCTGATCAAAGATAATTTCGGTCTGGAAAGTCTGATGAGACAAACATTTGGGTCTGGACTTCAACCTAGAAAGTTATGTCACTCTTGATAGTGAATTGCGTTTGGGGCACATTTGATCTTCTCAGGACTTTTCGGTTTGAAATCTTTAGTCTTTGTGTTCGCGCACCCCATTATATGACCTGTCATTTGGTCCACTGATTTTTTTTACCTTTTGATCTCATCCTCTGAAATTTCAATATCAATATCGCCCCATCCGTTTCTAAAACTGTTAGTCACATGTGAAATCATAAGCGATTCTCATAAGGTCTCTAATATTTATTTGCGCAGCTTTAAAACAGCTTCAATTTCATTTTTTCATCAAGGGAAAAGTTTAATCTCAAGCCCGTTTCCTCGATATCATTACTACCAACGGTTACAACCTTTGGTTCCGGTCCCACTTTTGTGGGAGGGAGGAACTATATACGCAAATGGTCTTTTTGTTCAGTCAATTATGGCCGATAGCTATATTCATTGTAGAGAGCTGAGAGTGAAAACATTAAAAAGCCCGTCCGGCTTAGACTTTATTGTTCAATTGATTTGTTCTATTTTTGTTGTTCCAGTGGACTTAAAAAAGTTTTGATTTTAAAAAAATAGTGGACGATTTCTTTTGTTTTTGCTCATTTCTTCCGTAATTTTAGCCCAAAATTCAGTATTTTATGCTAAAGTTTGATAGCATTGTCAGCAATAGTGTCACCTTCAAAAATAGAAGTAAAATGCTGAACGGTTTGATCCAAGTTAATTGCTACATTTTTGTTTTTTTTTTGCAAGCTTTCTTATCAAAAATGGTTCTACATATGCCTTTGTAACCAACTTTGTTTAAGTCTACCATCAGAGGAGACCCAAAAACTGTGTCTTTGAATTAAATAAGAGAGCGAATTTCGTTTCTATGTCAAAAACCAGTCTTTGAAAAATTGCCCGTTCTTCGTTATTCGGTGGGTATCCAAAAAGCATCCTTTATATTTGGCACATTGAAATATTTCGTTCGAGAAAGTGTCTGTTTCGCAAATAATTGGAGCATATAGATGTTTAGTAGGACGCGCGACTATATCAGAGCTAGTTTTATTCCCAGAAATTAATAATTCGTTCGTCTTTTATTGAGGTGCGACCCTCTTTTTCTAAATAAATTTGACCAAATTTGCATTATAATAATTACTGACGTGATGGCAAATCAAAGATCAATAGGCATAAGTCGCAGTTACATGTAAAAGAGTTTCAATTAACTTTACCTAATACAGTTTGAGTCTGAGCTCATGGAGTTTTTCGGCATTGACAGAGTGTTTGTGATAACTCAATTTGAATTCCTATACACTGCCCGCACTTTTTAATTTCTACGCAGTATCTTGAATTGGTCTCACTAATCAAAACATACTATTGGTCTCATTAATTGGTACAAGTAAGAAAACCGTGTTTTCAGTCGATATTTAACGGTTCATGTAATATTATGTATATAGGTTACTTTATGTATATTTGTAAATATATCAGTGAATTTTGAACTAAGCATCATTTATTTAATGTGTTTTTCAACCTGTAGCTTAGTCTCATTACAGACAGCTTATTTTTTCCATATGAATTGAAGTCTAGTTCTATAATGCTCTTTTTTCCAACTAATGGTTTCTTGGCTTTTTGGCTTTTGAGCTAAGAAGTTTAGAAAAACTTTGTGATTCCAAAATGATCGCCAATGTTTGAGGTTCATTTTTATTTTCTTCACAAAATTTCACTTTGTTGACAAAGACAGGTTCAATTGATGTCTATGGAAAATAAATGGAACATACTCAATGTTTCTGGTAAACGTTTTCTAGTTTTTCTGGCTGGGCAACTTTTTTCTCGTAGAATTTACAAGAATTTTGGACATCTAACTGTGTTTGTTGGCCTTAATGCTTTTCATAACTTCCGAACGAAAATTTTTTTTGAAAAATTAGTTTTTGAATCTTACCAGCTTTCTTCGTGGTTTGTCATCATCTAAATTAAACTCATTATCGAATGAGTATCTTGAGCTTTTGTCTGAAAGAAACACTTATTATGTTTTTAATTGCATTCCTCGACTGATGTCCTTAGGGATGGAAAATGTATTCGTAACAGATTTTTGAGATTTTTGTACTGGTCGATACTTCCTGTTGTTTTTATCATTTTTACATAGACTCTTTGAAAAATGGACGCCTTGATCTTCAAATAGGACCCATTTGAGGATTTGAAAAACTTCTAGTTCAGCAATATTTTTTGTTTTTTTTTAAAAAAAAATCTCATGGTAATAATGGCTTATATTAAATACTGTGGTCTTTTAAAATTGTTTGGTAAATTTTGGTTTCCCTGCATGTTTATTCGCATTATACGGACTAGTCTCGATAACATCAATCTCAATTGGATTCCTATTCAGTCGCAAGTTAAACTGCTTTTGTTATAAGTTGAAAGTTTTTTGTTTTCATGTCTTTTGGAATTATTTGTTTTAAAAAAGCCAATAAATTTTTGAGCTTTGTCTTTTTGTCACTGTTTTCTCGTTAAATTATATTATTTTTTAATATAAGACTCCCTGTTTTTTTCTGTTGGTGTAGTAGTATAACAGTATCTGGATGATGACGGGTCTGAGTTGCCTCTTTATGAGGTCTAACATCAGTTTTCAATTGCTTCCTAATTTATTCATCAAATTATGTAAAAGACTTTTTAGTGATTTAAGTTGATATCTAACGTTTTTTTTTAATTTGAAAATTTTGGTATTGTTTGGGAAACTAAATAAACAAACCTTTTCATTACAAAAAAGATGAAAGACTTGTCCATAATCAGACTCAACCGCAACAATTCAAAAAAACAGCAGGAAGGGCAAAGTTAAAAAAATTTTCAATTTTGCTCTACCTGCTGTTTTTTTGAATCGTTGCTGTTGATTCTGATTAGGGATAAGTTTATTATCTTTTTTGTAATGTAAAGATTAATTTATATAGTTTTTTTGTAATTGGATGCCATTTTGATTTGTCATCCTAAATTTTTTTTTAAAATAGACATCGGGTTTCGAGTGTAATTGAAGCTTGTTTATGCTTGAATTTTACGTTCGTTTTCACTGATAGACATATTAAATGCAGGTTTCATCGGTCCTCTAATGCGGCCATACTCTACTCAATTAGTGGTTTATTGAACAGTATGTTACTTTCTTAAATTTTTCTATTTTTTCCTCATTTGGTCCACCATTAGGTTAAAATCCTTAAGAGCGCGGTCGCATTAATATGCGCAAAAGCACATTAACAAGCCTCCTTGTTTTTTATAGCTATTTTTCCATCAGTGTATGAATGCTCCATAACCTTGCCTCTCGGCTAAAATTCGTTTGTTCAAATTTTTTTATTTATGACATTTATAATTATTCGTTATACTAATTGTTCTTATTCGCTGATACAGTAAATGTCAGATCATCATTCAAAGAGCTGATTGACGTTTGATGTTTTACCAGAATACATCTCACAAGTTTTTGTAGAGAACAATATTCCAGACTTTGATTGAATAAAAAGAAAACAAAAAGTTTGAAGATGACTTAAAGCGTTGCACTCTACTCTGTTGCGACTATCCACGAAATTACTTGCTGACTCTCTAATTAACCACTGTTGCACAATTGTAAAGTCATAAGAACCCCATCACTTACGATTGTAAAATCAGAATTGAACCAACTCTGACAGGCCAAGAATGACTTGAATCATTCTATGAATAATAAATGTTATTGACTTAGACTTACACTTGGTCACTTATGAAACAGATTAGAAATTAGGATCGGGTATGTAGATTGAGAAGAGTCATTTGAGCAAGAAAAAGGAAAATTTAAGGGTCAAATTTTTTGTTGCTATGTGATGAGTGTATCTTAAGTTTGCTCCAAAATTAGCAGAAAAATTGCGTGCAAAATGTTTTTAAGTAAGAAGTGCGCCGATTTTGCTATGAATTTTTAGAAGTTCGTTGCATTTCGCGCATCTCAAAGCATATAGTTTATTGTTTTAAAGGTATTGCGCTAAAAATGTGCTGACACCTCGACCCGGGCTCAACAACTTCTGAGAAGACAATTTTGTGTATTCCCTTTGAAAAAAACCTTATAGAACCTGCAATGTCATTCAGAATTTGCAATGTCATTCATGATCTTCATAACTTGAATCATCTTGCCATGTTTCTTATCAAGTTTCAATATGTTTCTATAAATCACGGCCTTTAATGTGCTTGAAGCCGATTAGTAGATGAATCGATAAATGCTTTCTGAGTAAAGAGTGAGATTTGAAATAATATTATATATTTGACATAGATTCCGGCTCAATTCAGATAGCTTTGTCGATGTTCCCAGGTCGAGGTCTTCGCTTAAAATTGCTCATGATCGAAACATTCAAAAACATAGAGCCATGATCGGACTCTACTTTGTTTAAACTTATACGTGCGTTCCTGGCCTCATTTAACTTCCCCGTACGATTAGAATTTGCCTCGTTTATTGTTTTGGAGCTTTTTTGACCCTCTCAGAATTGTTTCTTCGTTTTTGGCCTGTTAATTTTAAATGGAACATTTTTGCCCAAAAACAACTATGACCATACTTAGCATAGTTAATTATCATATGTAAGATAAATCTGGTCCTCGATTCAGGCTTACCGTACGAAGTATAACAGTCATTAGCAATTAAATACTAATTAATGGCAATTATAACCAACTTGCTACTTCTCATCTTTTTTATTTATTTTCAATAAACAGATTACAGCTGACGTCTAAGTTCAATGCAGCCAATCATCGAGTTGAGAAATTTGATATAAAGCCGGCAGAGTTCAATCCAGTGATTAATACAGAGACTGGATATGCAGACGGGAGGATGGACTGGAATAGGATGCTGCCATTTGTGGCGAAGTGTTTCCGGAAGAACCCTCTAGAGAAAGCCATGAGATACCCCAGTTTCAGCTGCACCGACAGCTAGTATGTATAACTCTCTCTACCAACTAAACTTAGTTTAGGCGTGTACAAGCTGGATGAAAAGTAGGTTTGTCATAAATTTATGTCACGGCCGCTTACTGAGCTGGAGACATCCCTAGTGCAGACATGAAATTATTAAAGGACCATCCTCGACATATTTTGGGCACAAAAAACTGTCCTGGATAGATTTTTGGTATGACGAGAATTAGTTTTGAGGTTCTCGACTTTGGCCGGCACTAAAATAATCGTCCGCAAATTTCCCTAGACAAAAAACGTGTCCTCTAATTTGGCTAGACAATAAAAAATGTCCTCAAGTTACGCTCACAACTGTAGCAATATATACACTGCCGGGTTCTGCAGTTTCTGCAGAGTTGTAATTGAAGTCAATTTATATGTTTTTTGATTAAAAGAGCATTAGATGAGAAAAACGTTCAAAAACTAGGTGAAAAATTTCTGCTATATTCGGTTTTTAACAATAGACACCGTCGGTATACTTGGTTTTTCCGGTATCTTTGATTTTGAGTATCAGAAATATTCGGTTTGTTTGTTCTGGAAAGAAGGAAATCTTCAGTATGTTTGATTTTTAAACTAAACAAATGTTCGATATGCTGGTTTCAAACTTAGGAAATCTTCGTTTTTTTTCAGTTTCAAACGTAGAATTTCGTCGTTTTTTATGCGTAAAACTTTTCGGTGTATTCTGTGTGAAACCTAAGAAACCTTTGGTTATTTTCATAGAAAAATTTGAGTTTTCTGTTAATAATGTAGTCAAATGTTATGATAGTGTTCTAAACGAAGTTTCAACCGTACCTGTTGGGGGCAATTTTTTTGAAGATGATTCACAAAAGTGAACGACCTGTTGAACATTGAGTGGGATTTGAGATATGAAACCAAGCATGCCAGTGTTTTGCTAAGTTTTAAACCAAACATACCATCCAGTTTCCGCGTTTGAAATCCAGAGGTTAATTAATTTGAAAACAAGTTAAATCCTGCGTACGCCAACTGAGATTTCTTGCGATCTAGAATCTGATGTGGCGTACAAAATCAATTGTATTTTATGTAAGTTAGCCTCATTTATAGGGGCTTTCGTTGTTTTAGCGAAAACGAACATGCCACCAAAAATTTCTTGTTTAAAGAACGGAAAAATTCTCAACGACGATAGTGAAATTTTTCGCACTATATCAGCCACTTTCAGCACTAAAAACTGCAGTTTTTGCAGGCTCTCATCGGTTTTGCTGCAATTTTCAAATTTTTTAAAGACAGTTTAGCGTTTACTCCTCCTTTGGAGAATTTTTCTCTTGATATCCCGGATCTGTTAGTCAGTTAAAATCAGAGCTGGAACATTAATTTTTACAGCCTGGATTTTAGCCAGGCCAGCTTTCTGAACATGTCCCACTTTGCAATTTACAGCATGTTCTGCAGAGAAAATTATAGTGATTCATCCTACGCATTATTTTGTTATTATTAGCGTTCTCTGTGAAGCTTCACTAACCGAATGTCCTCAAGCTGAGCATTGCTAATTATCCGTATTCACTCTATCTGAGCAGGCTAATTACCCGCCATTTCTCTATCTGAGCAGGCTAATTACCCGCCATTTCTCTTATCTCTATCTGAGCAGGCTAATTACCCGCCATTTCTCGATCAATTAAGATCCCTTATCTGAATTCCTAAATCAGGCGTTTCATGCCCGATGTAAACTATTGAAAAACTCAAAACACATGAATTACTTTGAATTAAAATGAAATAAATATAAATAAAACATTTAATAACGGAAAAGAACAATTAATCAATGAAATAATAAATAAATGTCTGTTTATAGTGTATTGTTCTGTTTATAGGTGTTCTGTTCAGTTTTTAGGTTCACTCTGATCTGTTCTGTTCACTCTGATCTATCTCGGCTAAACGCCCTGTCGGCCCATACGGCGGCCACCGTTCTGTTCACTCTGCCAACATTGGGAAACGTTCTGTTCACTCTGCTCTGTTCACTCTGCCAACATTGGGAATAATTGCTGTTTGACCTCGTGATATCGACCTCCGCTACACGTGCACACGCTGACGAACACGACAGCAGCGTTCCAGGTGTGTCCATCTGACATTCCAGGCCAGACGAGGTCGGCCCACGTCCACCTTCATCAGCAGTAGCACCACCGACCTCCAACCAACAACACACCAGACCCCCCCCCCAAAGAGCACAACGTGTCAGGAAATTTCTTGAACGTCAGATTGCACACAATGGCCGGAAGAATAAAGAACTACTGAAATCTCATTGATCTGAAGCATAAAAAGGAGAGAAGCAGCGAAATCTAAAACCTGTAAAAGGGGACAAGTTAATATTAAACCACATGAGAACAAAAGAATAATTTGAATCATGAAATGATTTGAATATTCAATTCAGAGCAGGATGAGGACGACGCCTCATAATATTAAGCCGGAAACGCAGAATTCACAGATTATTCGCAGAATTCACGTATTAAGCCGGAAATATTAAGCCTCATAATATTAAGCTGGAAACGCAGAATTCACAGATTATTCGCAGAATTCACGTATTAAGCCGGAAATATTAAGCCTCATAATATTAAACTGGAAACGCAGAATTCACAGATTATTCGCAGAATTCACGTAGCACCGACAGTATAAGTGCACCCATATGCCGATAGCCCTCTCCAAATTTATCGAAATGGAACTTACAATTGTCGTCAAAGTCTTCTCGTCTTATAAGCCTACTACTTTTTAATTGGGGGCCCAACTTGTTACGCAAAAACATATTATTGTAAGCAACTAGATGGACGGGCAGATCTTTCCGTCTCATATGGCCGGCAAACTTTACTTCAGTTGGCCACACACTCCGACTAAACTCTTTAAACTTCTGGCAAATTAGATTAACATTCAAGTTTTTGACATCGTTATCCCCAACAATAACAAAAGCATGTGTGTAGCCTCTCGTTTGTGCTACAAGACTCATCAGATCATGACAGCGGCGCCCTCCTTTGCCGTCATAGACCGGACTGCAAAAAAAGTTAATAGTTACATTGATGAAATTAAAGTAGTTAAGCTGATGAAATTAAAATAGCATATGTTTTACCAATATGCTGCTAATAGGGGATCCCGTTCAAGATGTGGTTGGGCATCTCTGAGGTTTGAATCGCCAATTATCAGACATCGGATCTGGGGAAAAACAAAAAATGGGGCAAAATATTTTGAAAATTCAGAGGACTTTTCATTATGATAAGTTTTTAGATTGAAAAAGCAAATATAATTGGCAGATAGAAAAGACAAACATAGCTATCTATCTATCTATCTATATATCTATCTATCTATCCAGCTATCTATCTATCTATCTATCTATCTATCTATCTATCTATCTATCTATCTATCTATCTATCTATCTATCTATCTATCTATCTATCTATCTATCTATCTATCTATCTATCTATCTATCTATCTATCTATCTATCTATCTATCTATCTATCTATCTATCTATCTATCTATCTATCTATCTATCTATCTATCTATCTATCTATCTATCTATCTATCTATCTATCTATCTATCTATCTATCTATCTATCTATCTATCTATCTATCTATCTATCTATCTATCTATCTATCTATCTATCTATCTATCTATCTATCTATCTATCTATCTATCTATCTATCTATCTATCTATCTATCTATCTATCTATCTATCTATCTATCTATCTATCTATCTATCTATCTATCTATCTATCTATCTATCTATCTATCTATCTATCTATCTATCTATCTATCTATCTATCTATCTATCTATCTATCTATCTATCTATCTATCTATCTAATCTATCTATCTATCTACCTATCTATCTATCTATCTATCTATCTATCTATCTATCTAATCTATCTAATCTATCTATCTATCTATCTATCTATCTATCTATCTATATATCTATCTATCTATCTATCTATCTATCTATCTATCTATCTATCTATCTATCTAATCTATCTATCTATCTATCTATCTATCTATCTATCTATCTATCTATCTATCTATCTATCTATCTATCTATCTATCTATCTACCTATCTATCTACGCAGAACAAGCTCAGTAGCTTGATGCGACTTTTAAAAAAATAAGGAAAGAATTAACTGATTTGCAAAGCAAGCTCAGTAGCTTGATGCAAGTCTTACTTCTAAATTGGGCGACAAAACTTTGAATTAAAATAAGCTCTTTAGTTTGATGCAAATATAGTTTCGAAGGAAGGCAAGAGTGACAAGTTTGCAAAACAAGCTCAGTAGCTTGATGCATTAAAATAAAAAAAAATGGCACTAATTCTACGCAGAACAAGCTCAGTAGCTTGATGCGACTTTTAAAAAATTAAGGAAAGAAATGACTGATTTGCAAAGCAAGCTCAGTAGCTTGATGCAAGTCTTACTTCTAAATTGGGCGACAAAACTTTGAATTAAAATAAGCTCCTTAGTTTGATGCAAATTTAGTTTCGAAGGAAGGCAAGAGTGACAAGTTTGCAAAACAAGCTCAGTAGCTTGATGCATTAAAATAAATAAAAAATGGCACTAATTCTACGCAGAACAAGCTCAGTAGCTTGATGCGACTTTTAAAAAAGTAAGGAAAGAAATGACTGATTTGCAAAGCAAGCTCAGTAGCTTGATGCAAGTCTTACTTCTAAATTGGGCGACAAAACTTTGAATTAAAATAAGCTTTTTAGTTTGATGCAAATTTACTTTCGAAGGAAGGCAAGAGTGACAAGTTTGCAAAACAAGCTCAGCAGCTTGATGCATTAAAATAAATAAAAAAAATGGCACTAATTCTACGCAGAACAAGCTCAGTAGCTTGATGCGAGTTTTAAAAAAGTAAGGAAAGAAATGACTGATTTGCAAAGCAAGCTCAGTAGCTTGATGCAAGTCTTACTTCTAAATTGGGCGACAAAACTTTGAATTAAAATAAGCTCTTTAGTTTGAGGCAAATTTAGTTTCGAAGGAAGGCAAGAGTGACAAGTTTGCAAAACAAGCTCAGTAGCTTGATGCATTAAAATAAATAAAAAATGGCACTAATTCTACGCAGAACAAGCTCAGTAGCTTGATGCGACTTTTAAAAAAGTAAGGAAAGAAATGACTGAAATGCAAAGCAAGCTCAGTAGCTTGATGCAAGTCTTACTTCTAAATTGGGCGACAAAACTTTGAATTAAAATAAGCTCTTTAGTTTGATGCAAATTTAGTTTCGAAGGAAGGCAAGAGTGACAAGTTTGCAAAACAAGCTCAGCAGCTTGATGCATTAAAATAAATAAAAAAAATGGCACTAATTCTACGCAGAACAAGCTCAGTAGCTTGATGCGACTTTTAAAAAAGTAAGGAAAGAAATGACTGATTTGCAAAGCAAGCTCAGTAGCTTGATGCAAGTCTTACTTCTAAATTGGGCGACAAAACTTTGAATTAAAATAAGCTCTTTAGTTTGATGCAAATTTAGTTTCGAAGGAAGGCAAGAGTGACAAGTTTGCAAAACAAGCTCAGTAGCTTGATGCATTAAAATAAATAAAAAATGGCACTAATTCTACGCAGAACAAGCTCAGTAGCTTGATGCGACTTTTAAAAAAATAAGGAAAGAAATGACTGATTTGCAAAGCAAGCTCAGTAGCTTGATGCAAGTCTTACTTCTAAATTGGGCGACAAAACTTTGAATTGAAATAAGCTCTTTAGTTTGATGCAAATATAGTTTCGAAGGAAGGCAAGAGTGACAAGTTTGCAAAACAAGCTCAGTAGCTTGATGCATTAAAATAAATAAAAAATGGCACTAATTCTACGCAGAACAAGCTCAGTAGCTTGATGCGACTTTTAAAAAAATAAGGAAAGAAATGACTGATTTGCAAAGCAAGCTCAGTAGCTTGATGCAAGTCTTACTTCTAAATTGGGCGACAAAACTTTGAATTGAAATAAGCTCTTTAGTTTGATGCAAATATAGTTTCGAAGGAAGGCAAGAGTGACAAGTTTGCAAAACAAGCTCAGTAGCTTGATGCATTAAAATAAATAAAAAATGGCACTAATTCTACGCAGAACAAGCTCAGTAGCTTGATGCGACTTTTAAAAAAATAAGGAAAGAAATGACTGATTTGCTAAGCAAGCTCAGTAGCTTGATGCAAGTCTTACTTCTAAATTGGGCGACAAAACTTTGAATTAAAATAAGCTCTTTAGTTTGATGCAAATATAGTTTCGAAGGAAGGCAAGAGTGACAAGTTTGCAAAACAAGCTCAGTAGCTTGATGCATTAAAACAAAAAAATGGCACTAATTCTACGCAGAACAAGCTCAGTAGCTTGATGCGACTTTTAAAAAAGTAAGGAAAGAAATGACTGATTTGCAAAGCAAGCTCAGTAGCTCGATGCAAGTCTTACTTCTAAATTGGGCGACAAAAGTTTGAATTAAAATAAGCTCTTTAGTTTGATGCAAATTTAGTTTCGAAGGAAGGCAAGAGTGACAAGTTTGCAAAACAAGCTCAGCAGCTTGATGCATTAAAATAAATAAAAAAATGGCACTAATTCTACGCAGAACAAGCTCAGTAGCTTGATGCGGCTTTTAAAAAAATAAGGAAAGAAATGACTGATTTGCAAAGCAAGCTCAGTAGCTTGATGCAAGTCTTACTTCTAAATTGGGCGACAAAACTTTGAATTAAAATAAGCTCTTTAGTTTGATGCAAATTTAGTTTCGAAGGAAGGCAAGAGTGACAAGTTTGCAAAACAAGCTCAGCAGCTTGATGCATTAAAATAAATAAAAAAATGGCACTAATTCTACGCAGAACAAGCTCAGTAGCTTGATGCGGCTTTTAAAAAAATAAGGAAAGAAATGACTGATTTGCAAAGCAAGCTCAGTAGCTTGATGCAAGTCTTACTTCTAAATTGGGCGACAAAATTTTGAATTAAAATAAGCTCTTTAGTTTGATGCAAATTTAGTTTCGATGGAAGGCAAGAGTGACAAGTTTGCAAAACAAGCTCAGCAGCTTGATGCATTAAAATAAATAAAAAAATGTTACTAATTCTACGCAGAACAAGCTCAGTAGCTTGATGCGACTTTTAAAAAAGTAAGGAAAGAAATGACTGATTAGCAAAGCAAGCTCAGTAGCTTGATGCAAGTCTTACTTCTAAATTGGGCGACAAAACTTTGAATTAAAATAAGCTCTTTAGTTTGTTGCAAATTTAGTTTCGAAGGAAGGCAAGAGTGACAAGTTTGCAAAACAAGCTCAGTAGCTTGATGCATTAAAATAAATAAAAAATGGCACTATTTCTACGCAGAACAAGCTCAGTAGCTTGATGCGGCTTTTAAAAAAATAAGGAAAGAAATGACCGATTTGCAAAGCAAGCTCAGTAGCTTGATGCAAGTCTTACTTCTAAATTGGGCGACAAAACTTTGAATTAAAACAAGCTCTTTAGTTTGTTGCAAATTAATTTCGAAGGAAGGCAAGAGTGACAAGTTTGCGAAACAAGCTCAGTAGCTTGATGCATTAAAATAAAAAAAATGGCACTAATTCTACGCAGAACAAGCTCAGTAGCTTGATGCGACTTTTAAAAAAAATAAGGAAAGAAATGACTGATTTGCAAAGCAAGCTCAGTAGCTTGATGCAAGTCTTACTTCTAAATTGGGCGACAAAACTTTGAATTAAAATAAGCTCTTTAGTTTGATGCAAATTTAGTTTCGAAGGAAGGCAAGAGTGACAAGTTTGCAAAACAAGCTCAGCAGCTTGATGCATTAAAATAAATAAAAAAATGGCACTAATTCTACGCAGAACAAGCTCAGTAGCTTGATGCGGCTTTTAAAAAAATAAGGAAAGAAATGACTGATTTGCAAAGCAAGCTCAGTAGCTTGATGCAAGTCTTACTTCTAAATTGGGCGACAAAACTTTGAATTAAAACAAGCTCTTTAGTTTGTTGCAAATTATTTCGAAGGAAGGCAAGAGTGACAAGTTTGCAAAACAAGCTCAGTAGCTTGATGCATTAAAATAAATAAAAAATGGCACTAATTCTACGCAGAACAAGCTCAGTAGCTTGATGCGACTTTTAAAAAAAATAAGGAAAGAAATGACTGATTTGCAAAGCAAGCTCAGTAGCTTGATGCAAGTCTTACTTCTAAATTGGGCGACAAAACTTTGAATTAAAATAAGCTCTTTAGTTTGATGCAAATTTAGTTTCGAAGGAAGGCAAGAGTGACAAGTTTGCAAAACAAGCTCAGCAGCTTGATGCATTAAAATAAATAAAAAAATGGCACTAATTCTACGCAGAACAAGCTCAGTAGCTTGATGCGGCTTTTAAAAAAATAAGGAAAGAAATGACTGATTTGCAAAGCAAGCTCAGTAGCTTGATGCAAGTCTTACTTCTAAATTGGGCGACAAAACTTTGAATTAAAACAAGCTCTTTAGTTTGATGCAAATTTAGTTTCGAAGGAAGGCAAGAGTGACAAGTTTGCAAAACAAGCTCAGCAGCTTGATGCATTAAAATAAATAAAAAAATGGCACTAATTCTACGCAGAACAAGCTCAGTAGCTTGATGCATGAAAATATAAGACAAATTGGCACTAATTCGACACAGAATAGGCTCAGTAGCTTGATGGGATTTCAAAGAAATGAAATAAGGTGTTTTTAACGTTTTTCTTCTCATGAATGCTCAAAATTTGAGCACAATCTTGCAATAATTTTTCTGCCCAATACGCACTGTTTGTCATCCATAAGGTCGGTAAATAGAAACACTTTCTTCATGAGACGTGCAGGAACAGACTTTAGAATATTTGTTTCCTCTACCTCAAAAAAGAAGCCTTTCACTCGTCCAATCTCACGCAAAGTTCGAAGAATTTTGATTTCAGCCTGTACCTCGTTGAAGAAAGGTGACCCAGGTTGCGTAAAGAAATACTGGATTTGACCAAAAACTTCATCGGTGTTCTCAATAAAAGACACAAAACAGTTTGCATGTTTTGATCTTGCGTACGCCGGGGAGTCGAAGTAGGTGTTTTGAAAATAATGACGGTTAAAAAAGTCAGCTGCAGCGTAAAGGGATTTTCCATGTTTGACAGCACTTGTATAAATGAACTCATCGCAGTAACTAGCATTATCAATGTAAACGTTTCCTGTCAAATTACTGAAAATTTCTCTCAGTTTTGGGTCTTGAATCTGTGCGCTAGCAAATTTATGCCTCTGTAGAATTCTACGACATATGATCTCGCATTCATTTTGTGATCCTGTGAAGACGTCACCTAGGGTTCGATTTGCAGCTTCGAAAGACATCGCTGAATAACAATAAAGCGGTCCAAAACGTCTCACTTGGTCAACGAGATGTTTTAAACAGTGTACGTTAATAGTTTCGACGCGTTCGTTGCCATCATGAATCGAAACAATATCTTCGCAGAAGCGTAGCAGGAGTTTCTCAGCTGCAGCGGTGTTTGTTTCTTTGCTAGATTCGAACAAAAGTCTTACGCCAAAAACCAAATTGACGAGATGATTGTACAACGTTTCAGGTATCCGATTTGAAAAAACGAGAGGGCTGATGTAAAACAACCAATTGAAATATTCATTGGCTTTGAACTGAGCCATTTCATCAAGTGGTCGAATCTTTTTAGAATAGGCTACCATTTCGCGTGGACAATTCAAGTTCGATAGAACTAAATTGACTTTAACTTTATCATCAGATGACAGGGCTCTGTAGCATAATTTCAGAGCTTCGGGAAAAACCCCTAACAAAACACAGTGCATATAATCGATAGGCGCTGCTAGGGGTAAATTATTAATAACTGAGGAGAAAGCACTTTTGCCCTTTACGCCAGCTACGTTAATCAATTCATCAACTGGAACTAATTCTGCGTATTTAACGAAAACGTTGTTTATATCCGGTTCGCGTATTTTTCCGATTTGAGCAAACGGATAATACGCATGTGTCTTACCAATTGTCTTGCCAGGTGCCGTGCAGTAATGACACCCGTAGAAACCATTAAACTTGAACATATTGAGCATATGGCTTTTTGCGCCCAAGTCTGCAATAAGAAGCTTGATTGAGAAAAAAGCTTGGAAGGAAACTCCGTTATGTTTGAAATTAACACCTGATAACAACTCAGAGTTTATGATTGGAACGAGTTCATTCCAATTGGGAGTAGTATTACCGTTAAACAGGGCACCCAAAACAATATTTTGACGACTCATCCTTTTCCTGGGCGGCAGATCTGCAACTTGAAACCAAACTGGCCACAACTCCTTCCGCAGTGTCGACTTTTTGATGTTGACGCCGTCAGAGAACAATAGCAGGTTAATAAAGACTTTCCTATCGTCATTTAAATCCACAGGAGGGCAAACAAATGTGTTACAATCTAGGTGTGGGCTTTCTTTCCGTTGATCACTGTATTCAATTATATCATTAAAATTTCTTTGGACAATGTCTCTTAATTCAAACCGGAAACCAGTTACACAAAGACTTTGTCTTGGTGACTTTTTCAGGAAACGCACGTCCTCTTCAAAAAGTTTTTTTGCTCTACGAATTTGCGAATAGCCGGTGGGAAAATTGTTTCCTTGTGGAAGAAACGCCTTTATGAGCGCATGCATTTTAGTTGAGCATTCGTCGGAAAGACTAAAGCGAGAACAAAAGGCATTCATTAGAACAGTGACATCATCGACGCAAATTGTGCTACCCTCAAACAATCGAGCGGAAATTTTGTGGGCAGTTATATCATTTATTTCAGGTGAAATATCCGGATCGGACACAGAAGCATTAGTTTCGGGGGAAATACCTCGATCGGAAACAGCAGCATCAATTTCAGGAGAAATAACCCGATCGGACACAGAAGGTTTGTCAGAAAGAGAATTTTCCGAAGATGGAGTAAAGTTTTCTCGTGGCGAGTCAAACACGTTCTCCGCAGCAGCATGGGAATCAAGTGACGTTCGTTCGGAGCTTGTTGTTTCTAATTGAGAGATACTGCTTTCTGTCGTCTGTTCCGACTCAAAGTCGTTTCCTACCGTCTGAATGTTGGCTGATAGGTTAGGTAGTTCGGGTGAACCATAAATGCTTAACGGACTGCTTGTTAATTCATTGACCTTTTCTATTAATTTACGACCTCTAAGTTTTTGCTTTTTTGGTGGACAAGGCGAACAGTGTGAAGATGATTGTTCTCCCTCTAAATCAACTAACACCTCGTTTGCAAGATCATCGAGCAAATTTTGCAGTAAAAGTTCGAAAATACAATCGCATTCTGCATTTCTTCTTTCCTTTAAACGGCAAGTGCGGCAGAGACACTCGTTTTCTTCGAAAAATTCGGGACCATACTTAACAAAAATTTCGTCCCCTGGGTAAATTTTTTTCTTGATCCTCAATTGGACTATTCCTGAATCACTCGAAAAATCATACTCACAATTGGGCTCACAATTGGAGTTCACAAAACGAATGGGACCAAGTAAAAGTAATTGCTGTCCTGTGCGTTCAGAGGACATAACTGATAGATTTGTCACCGCACCAAATGGAACTGGGGCTACAAAACCTGAAGGTTTCCGTTTGAAAATCTCGGGCGGGTGAACAACACTTTTTCCTCTGTAAACTAGTCGGTAGCCTCCGAAGTTGTCATGCTCAATTGCAAACGTAGGTGCCAGATCTTTGTACGATTGACACAGGATTTCAAACGTCTCTTTCCATTTCAAGTCACTCTTAATTTTTCGCAGGAAAATACATTCTCTTAAAGGTTGAATAGGCGTCATTGCAGGTCTATCAGGTGTCTGAACAAATTTCTCTACCGCAAAATAATCGCATTGAGCAAGCACTGACCATTCAAGTTTTTTAGGCAGCATTATCTCTAGAAATAGGGAAAATTTGAAAAACCTTTGTTTTCATGCATCCGAAAATTTTTTGAAAAAAAGAGCAAACAAAAACGTCAATTTATCAAATCGGAAAGCCGGAGAGCAACTAATCAAAAGAACGAGAAGGTTATTCAATGAAGATGCCTTGAAAAGAAACAGATAAATTTAATCCATATGAACTCAAGAAAAGTTGAGCAACGAAGCGCATTTTAAAAAGCACATACAGTTAAGAAAATGTAAATGTCCACCAGAGATATTGTTTTTCTGGAGAGTCGGTTAATGAACACCACTTTCAGAGAACAGTTACTAGTCATAGCTCTTCCGAAGTTTCTTCAGCGTTGACTGTTTCCGTCAATCTTGTTTGACTTGGTCCCGGCGCCGATCTCATACCATCTTCCTTTGGTTCGTTGCTCTTGCGTTCGCCAGACCGGATCTCATTTGCGCGGTTATTTAGGCTTGCTTTTGCTAGCTCGTAACAGTGGAGCCACTGATCCTCGTACTTAAGTCGAAAGAGATCTGAAGTAAAAAACAGCAAAAATTGATCAATTGCATTTACTATTTGAAAAACGGACCAGTTTTCTAAGATCTGTAAATTGTTTTCGTTGGCTCTTGTAAAACATTTAAAACCGCAAGAACTCTGCCATTTAAAAAAAAACAAATTAAAAACTTTAAGACCTCACAAACCTTTGAAAAGAGTCTTTCTTGTCGGTGAAAAATCAGTCCTGGAGACTACACCCTGTTTTTGCTTTATCTTTGGAGACAACATATGTTGCTTTATTTCCTCAACAGTCCACAACCGTTTGCACGCGTTCCTTCCGACCAATTGAGGCGTTGCTCCACCAGTTGTCGCTAAATCGGTACCTTCTCCTGGGCCCTTTGTAATGAGAAGCAAGGCCTCATCTCTTTCCGGAAAGCTTTTGGCCACTGGGAGGAGAACACCCAGTTTGGACACTTCGGTAGTCTAGAAAAACTTTGCTTAAAAATAGGATCATTTCGCTCCTTTGTATTTACATTGAAAAAATAACTCTTTCAAAAAAATTCTCAGCAACTTCAATATTTTCTCGTTTTTTATATTGTTTTTTATTTGCTCATTTAAATTTTTGCGTTTTAAAACCATTGCTCCTAATGTTTACTGAATTCTCTACTCTTTACTTACAAGTTGCTTAATAGCGTTGGTAGACATTTGAATCTCCCTGTAATTCCTGTTCGAAAGTGATTTCAGTTCAGGTCTGAGCTCGGTCATACAATTTACTATGAGTGTCGCAGCTTCCATAATTTTGTCTGCTGCATTCTTCATAGCATCGGAGGCTTCACGATCAACTCTGCGAATCTTTGTCTCAGAAATCTCATCCGGGTTGATTGCTTTGCTCCGTTTCAGCTTGATTTTCTTATTCACCCCTGGTGTAGAGGAAAGAGGTTTCTTTTCATGTTCTTTGCACTTGTCTGCGGGTTCGTCGCCTATTGCGCTGCAGTCAGGTTCGTCAATTCCATTAGGCTCATACTGCAACTCGCTGAAAGTTTTTGATACCTCTTCCGGGTCTAAGACTTTAACAGGCACACTCTGTGATTCTGCTTGCCCCTCAGTTGCGTATGCATCCATGATTAGTTGGTCTTCTTTGCTTGAGCTCTGAGAACACGATTGGCCTACATCTAACTTTCGTCTTACTCCTTGTGACCCACAATGTTCGTTGAGCAAAATTTGATTAACATCGTCGTAAACTGTCATATTTGGGTCTCGTTCAGGGATATAGCGTGCAAAGCTGCTATTTCCGTTCGGATCGGTTATTTTAATAAGTGTATTTGCTTCCCATTCATTGCAAAACTCCTCGCCTCCTACCGTTAGCACCTCCGCTGTCCAAATGTAGGATTTTGTGCGTGGATTTTTTCTTGACCATTTAACGTTTATGAATTCGCCTTGCTAAAATCATGTCTTATTTGCGGTTGTTATTATTTTCCAAAAAGCTTAAATTCAAAAACGTTTCTGATCAATAAAATTTCATAATAAAACGCTTTCCACTCGAGAGAACATTTGTTTCTTTTTTAAAAAATATAAAGAAAAATAGAAAACACGTACTCACTTTTATATGTAAACGTTCGGATAAATCAAGACAAACAGAATCCCCAAGAGCGCGGACCACGCTGCAGGTGTTATCTTCAAACAATATGAGCCAGTGGACCTTCTTAAGTTGATCCTTCGCTATCTTTAAGGCGTTTTCCTTAGATTGCCTCTCAGTAACACCCAACCCACGGTTCGTACGTGATGGCAATCTAGTCTTTCCATCCTATAAAAAGGACGTTAGCAGTTTATTCCGTATAGGATGCTATCATCAGACTAAAACTATTGCTTCAAAACTCGTCAAGAGTAATATTTTTATTTAGAAATATAACCAAAACTTTAACAGCTCGGCTATAAGGGCCTCGTTTTAATCGTGCTGAAACCGCTTTAGGACTAATACTCAGAAATTAGGGCTTATAAGCTTGGCCCTACTTAGATGCGCACTTTTTGTCTATAACTAGTAAATGTTCACAGAGTTCAGTAGTCATTTTTTTAGTGACGTAAGGCACGCAATTGACCAAAAAGCCGAAATGACGCCATGCACACAAATTTTACTGCGAAGCAGTCGGAATCCTTGAAGTTAATAAAAGCCAATTCCGAGAAGTCAGATGATACGACTCACCGAATTTTAAAAACCACAATATCCCCAATAATAGCCGCTATCGCTTCGCGGCTACCTATCTATCTATCTATCTATCTATCTATCTATCTATCTATCTATCTATCTATCTATCTATCTATCTATCTATCTATCTATCTATCCATCTATCTATCTATCTATCTATCTATCTATCTATCTATCTATCTATCTATCTATCTATCTATCTATCTATCTATCTATCTATCTATCTATCTATCTATCTATCTATCTATCTATCTATCTATCTATCTATCTATCTATCTATCAATCAATCTATCAATCTATCTATCTATCAATCTATCTATCAATTTATCTATCAATCTATCTATCAATCTATCTATCTATCTATCTACCTATCTATCTACCTATCTATCTACCTATCTATCTACCTATCTATCTACCTATCTATCTACCTATCTATCTACCTATCTATCTACCTATCTATCTACCTATCTATCTACCTATCTATCTACCTATCTATCTACCTATCTACCTATCTATCTACCTATCTATCTACCTATCTATCTACCTACCTATCTACCTACCTATCTACCTACATATCTACCTACCTATCT
>NW_027453630.1:0-22209 GCF_964194025.1 Convolutriloba macropyga | reverse complement strand
AAAGCAAGAACGCGACACAGAATTGGGCCAGTACATCGATAGAAAAAACCAAAAAAAAATAATGAAAAAGGTCTCGAACAAAAAATCAATAACCACAAAAAGGATCTTTTAAGAAAAGACCTCGGCAGTAAGAAGAAAAAACCAAGCCGAAAACAACCTGACGATGTAAGCGTTATGTCATCTGGACGTTCTTGTATCTCAACATCTAGTAACGTTGCTCGTGCTCTAAAAATGAGAATGCCAAAGAAATCCTAATTATGACTAAGCATTCCAAAATCGCCCAGATCTTACGCAAATTCTAGTTTTTGGTCAGGCAGAGCCAATCGCTAATCCACCATCACAACCTTCAGAGGCAAGTCCATCCGTGCCTCAATTAATTCCGATTTTGAGAAAAGAGAAGCGGACAAAACAAATAATCTACACTTCTGACTCTGATGCATCATCGGTACGAAGAAGTAAACGACAAATGAAAAGCAGAAAAAGACTTCGGATCAGCAATCCCATTCGGTAATTCAAGATATCCAAGATACACATGTGCGTTTCTGACACGACGTTTATTGATGTAGTCTCCCCCAGAAATCTCAATGAACGTCGGTCAGTAGACCCTATTCCCAATCTATCGATAGAGAGGGAAATGACGGTACTTGAAGCAGAACAGCAACCCAATAATTCAGAATAACACTATTTCACAAACTCTTCAAACACTATTTTCTCATTTATTATCTTCATATTTTACTAGTATATATCCGGTGAATCAGTATTAATTTTCTAATTTTTTTACTAATTCTCATCAATGCTTCCGAATGTAATACGGATGGGATATTTTTTACAAGAATATCTATTACCTTTATTAATTTACTTAAATTTTCCTTTATTTCAAGGGCAGTTCAGTTAGTTTACTTCCATCATAAGTCATGGGACCTTCATTTCTCGTTTGTTTACTTTGTAGACAGGAACTGTCTGATCATACTTTTAAACTTTTGTTAATTTCCTCAATTGCGCATGAATAACTAAAGATCTTATTTAACTTTCTCTAATCTCAAATATCTTTATTTTCTAGTTCAATAATTTCATTTTCTCTCATCTAACTCAGTTGCAATTCAATCTAGTCAATCGCTTTTCAAATTCAAGTACGGTAGTTGAATAGCTATTAGCGCCGCGAATAGCCAATTCCTAGAGTGGAATTAAAATTCAATCTGTAAGTTGAAGCATTCGCACCGCACCTGCCCAAATCAATCTTTAGAAATACAAGTGTGAATCAGTTGACTTCTAATACAGTCAATAAGCATAACAATTTGAATTAAAAATTTAAATAAAAAAGTGTTAGAAAAAGTTTTAACTGAACTATGAAAGCCCTATCGGTGTGGAAATGTATTATGAAACGTGAAAAAGTATATAACATTGTCGCTGAAAATGAGGTAACTGAGCAACAAAGATGTGAAAACAATTCTACCAATGTGCTGCACTTGGTTGCAATTTTTGTTCTAAAAGTGCTGAAATATAAAGTAAATACGCGTTGACAATTGATGAAAAAAGTTTATTTTTGTGTTTAAAACCTGATATAATTATTGATTGAAATTATCACTTGCAAAATTTCTGTATTACAGAATCCAACGTTAAGCAGTTTGTGTTTTTGGTGTAGGTTTATCTTGACGTTCTTTGATTGAATGGTCTTTTTCAGCGACTCTCAGCCCAATTGTTAAAAACAGTTCCGTTTTTTGCAAAATTAGTTTTATGGCAGAGAGTGAATTATCAACAGAAGTTTTAGGTAAATTGGATTTGTTTTGCTTGGAGATTTAAGAAAATTTTCAATTTCTGAAAAAATTATTGAGAACAGTTTTAAAAGTTCAGCTGGAAAAATTTTTAATCTGAAAAGAATGAAACCAAGTAGATGCAATTTTTGTCAGCACCGTCCCTTCTGAATGCAACAATATGCCTTAACGTACACTTATCGGCTGAAAATTTTGAGTAAAATCGACGGGTTTTTGTAATATCAGAAAAGATAACTGTATTCAGAGATCCATTCGTCTGTTTTTTTTAGAGTTATATCATTTCAACCCAAAGTTTATTTTCCAAAGTCAGGGTAAACTTGAACGTTCTGAAATTGCTAGTGTTATTTATGTGTATCATTTTTTATGTTAGAATATCACCAATTTTTATTCATAGAGCTACCATAAAAATTTTTCAATCAGAAACAAAAAAATCTCTAACCGCAGTAGAGAGGTAAACGAAGATGAGAAAATTCAAATTAAAGAATTAATGAAGTAATTCGCATTTTCCCCAAAAACCACGCAACATGCATAGTAGTAGTGGAAAGACTGTTTGAATGATTCAATATCAGTGGTTTAGCGTCGTAAAAAACTTTTTTAATTTTAAGGCCTAAAAATACACATATGATGTGAGTAATTTTAAAGATTCCATTTCGATTTCTGTTTCGAGGGAAAAATAGTGTCTATTGATAACTATCTCTTAAAAGATGTCAAAGAGCTTGAAAAAATTTATTTTGCTAACAACTGAAGTTCCTGTTTCATAAAGAGGAAAAGTCGCGCAAAACATTGAGCCCTGCTTGCACTTATACAAAGACTTTGAAATTTTTGTCGAAATCTCTTTTTCAACATATTTCATTAAAAAATCAATGTTTGACTAAAATTTTTGGAATGGGCAAAAAATAAAAAAAGTGCTGAAATGATTATGAGTTTGTATCCATATTCTAGTTTTGCAAAAGGGTGAGTCTATAAAACTTAAAGGTATGAAGTTTAGGCTACTTTTTCTGTGTTCAATTGATTGTTTGGGAATGTAATAAAAACTCAGTTCTCAAAAAATGTTCCTTATTAAAGTAACTTTATAAAGCAACTCGTAGGAAAATCGCTGAATTGACGTTGATCCTTGTGGTTATTGCCAAAATTAATAATTAGAATTTGTTGTTTTTTCTCAATTTACAGCTGCTTTTTTACTTTTTACTGGTTTTAATGAAATTTTTATGATGACGCTCAATTGCAAAAACTATTCCTTATCTCATACGTTATTGTTTCTCTTGTGGCTGCTTTTTTTTCTTTGCAAAAAAAATTTTGTGCTGCGTTGAACTAAATTTGAACATTATCACATCAGAATTATTGCAATTTGAGCTTAAGTTTTTGAAAAATTTTAACACTTTATTCTGAAAAAGTCAGGGTAATTTAAAGCGTTCTGCATTGTCTATTCTTATATATGATGAAAATTTTTTTGAAAATAGGATGCCAATCATTTTTTTTATTTTTACAAATGTTATTTTTCATTGAGACTCAAATGACCTCCATTGAACACAGAGTAGATTTGCATTGAATTTGTGACGCAGAAAATGGTTACTAATCAAGTAGGTATCAAATTTTTGCTGCTCCTATTTTATTTGAATGATTATCTAATAGGGTGAAATTAATCAAACTTCTTAAATCGTAATTATCCCAAGACAAATTTATCAAAGCGTATTTGTAACCAAAAGATGTCAAACTGATGTCAATTATCATGTCTAACTCCTTGTTAAACAGGAATGTGTTCTTTTCCTCAACATTCAGCGGTTTTTTAATAATTTGTCACTATTATTTTGCTGATCAGCCAAGAATAAATGAAAATAATCTCTATTTTACTCTTATCAGAAAAACCAACTAAAGTGCTATTGTGGCATTGTCCTTCACATTGAATTTCCGAAAGACTTTAAGTCGCGTTGAAATTTGAACAATGTGTTTATGTGAAACCAAAATGTTAAAAGGGAGTGTTCTAAAACCGAAGAGTAAAACTTCACATTGAATTTAAAAACTTGCTACAAAAGGTATTTAGAGCCAAAAATTTGCATAGAAAATTGAAAATTAGCGCATTTTCATTTTTTGCCGTTCTCCGCTAGCCAGATGTTCATGTCCCTCTAGTGGATAAAATGTTAGCTATCATTCCCAATTACGGTCATTCGTTTGGAATTAAGGTCGAGAACGAATTGATAATTTGGAACAACAAATAAATTTCTATCAAATTTTTACTTATGAACAACATGAAAACTCTTTCTAGCTAAGCAAAGTACTTAAAACTGGTATTAAGTTCATTATTCAATTTGAATTCTTGTAAATTTTATTACCTGAAATAAAAGAATGTGTAAAGATGTGTCCCATTATGACATTAGCGCTCCTATTTCACAAACTCTTTTCTTCGAAAGATCTTTTGTCATCATGCTCCATTAAGCAGCTCACTCCTGATTAAATTTTTTTTCTTTACACGATCAACTAGTGAAGTCTACAAAATTATTAAAGAGTTGCATCTGTACTGCAGCTTCAGAAAAATATGGATGCATTATTTGTCATAGGCATGAAATTATAACTGCTCCTTTTATGTTTGAATGATACGTTGAATCTGAAATATGTTGAAATAGGGTTATCTAATATGTCGAAATTAAACAAATTTCTGAATTCATAATTTACCCGAGATAAATTTATCAAAGCAAATTTATACCCAAAAGATGTCAAAAGATGTCAATCATCATGTCTAATTCCTTCTTAAACAGAAATGTGTTGTTTTCCTCAAAATTTCGCCGTTTTATTATTAATTTGTCAATATATTTTTACGATGAATATGAACAACCAGAAAGGAAGGCTTCTCTGAATTAATAAATTTTTGCGGTCTTGGCTTTTCGTTTCCCTTATAATTCTTTAAAATTACCTTTAATAGTTTTTGAATCAAAATTAAGATAATTTCACCTCAACTGCGCTGACATTTGGGCCAGGTTTTCACCTAAAACAAGAAATATAACGTGGAAAAAAGTTTACTGTGTTAAAACGAATTAACGTGGAAATCAAGTTACTTAAACACCGAAAAGTTCGGTAGCTGGCATTAAATTGCTTTTCACAAAAACCGGTCCACAGACTTTTTTTAAGCTTTTCAATTAAACTACAACTAATCTCTGTTTTACTCTTATCAGAAAAACCAATAGAATTGCTACGGCCGCATTGTCCTCCATGATGAATTTCCAAACTTAATTAAGTGGCGTTTACTTTTTTGTCTTCAAAAACGATTATTATGTATCTACGTGAAACGAGAATAATAAAAACCAAAAATTAACTACCTCACATAGAAACTTGCTACTGAGGGTATTTTCAGCCTAAAATGAGCATACAAAAATCAAAATTAATGCATTTTTCATTTTTTGCCGTTCTCCGCTTGCCTACTGTTGAAATCCCTCAAAATTCTTGCTATCATCGTCAATTTCGGTCATTCGGTTGGAATTCAGGTCGAAAACAAATGGATAACTTGGGACAGAAAATAAAGTTCTCTCAAGTTATTACGAGCGGTCATTTTGCCTTACGGGTTTATGTCCCGAAAATTTGAAGTTTTATGAGTTTTATATAAACCATGAAAGTTCTTTACAGCTAACCAAACTACTTAAAAGTGTCTTCAAGTTTACTATTCATTTTTTAATTTTTTGTAATTTTACAAACTGAAATAAGAGAACCTTTTCAGAGGAATCTCATTATGACATTAAAACATTATCTGTTTGAAAAAATTAGTTTTTTAAAAGATCTTTTTTCAGATGCTTCATTAGGCAGTTCACTCTTGACTAATTTTTTTATTTAATAACTCAAACAATTCGTGTACTCTAGCTTCGCAAAAAATGAACCATCACTTGTCATAGGTAAGAAATTTCACCTGGTACTTTTCTGTTTGAAAGATTGTCTACTAAGGTGAAAATAATCAAATTCTTTAATCCTAGTTTATTCAAGATATTTTTTATTAATTTATCACTATGCTTTTAAAAAACAAAATTGCGGTCCTGGCTTTTCATTCTTCTTGAAAACTTTTCCTGAGTGGGTTATATAATTTTTTGAAACAGTTTTTTAGTTAAGTGGCGTTGACATTTGAGCCAGCTGTTAACACGAATCCAGAAACATAACGTGTAGTAAAGTTAGGAAAGTAATGTTAATTAAATTCCAAACACAGCAACAGAAATGCCTAATTGCTTTTCAACAAATTGGTCAACGGAATTTTTTACGCTTTTCAGTTAAAATGCATTTAATCTCTATCTTACTCTTGTCAAATGAACCAACTCAATTGCTAGTATCCTGGCATTGTCCTCCATAATGAATTTCCTAACGTAGTGAAGTGGCATTGTTTTTTGAACTATTTGCTTACATCAAAGGAGAAAATTAAATAGTTGTCTTACAAAACCAAAAATCAAAAAAATCAACATGCATTTGTAAACTTGCTTAAAGAAGTAATCTGGAGCATAACATGTGCACATAAAAGAAAAAACTACTTTTTTTTCATTTTTTTGCCTTTCTCCGCTTTCCTGCAGCTCAGATTACTCTAGTGGAGAAATTGTTTACTATTAACCACTGTTTTGATCATTCGGAGGAATTAAAATTCAATCTGTAAGTTGAGGCATTCGCACCGCAACTGCCCAATTCAATCTTTAGAATTACAAGCGTGTATCAGTTGACTACTAAAACAGTCAATAAGCATAACAATTTGAATTAAAAATTTAAATAAAAAAGTGCTAGAAATAGTTTTAACTGAACTATGAAAGCCCTATCGGTGTGGAAATGTATTATGAAACGTGAAAAAGTATATAACATTGTCGCTGAAAATGAGGTAACTGAGCAACAAAGATGTGAAAACAATTCTACCAATGTGCTGCACTTGGTTGCAATTTTTGTTCTAAAAGTGCTGAAATATAAAGGAGATACGCGTTGACAATTGATGAAAAAAGTATATTTTTGTGTTTAAAACCTGATATAATTATTGATTGAAATTATGACTTATTGCAAAATTTCTGTATTACAGAATCCAACGTTAAGCAGTTTGTGTTTTTGGTGTAGGTTTATGTTGATGTTCTTTGATTGAATGGTCTTTATCAGCGACTCTCAGCCCAATTGTTAAAAACAGTTCCGTTTTTTTTTGCAAAATTGGCACAACGGTTCCGTTTTTGCGAAAAAAGTTAAAAAATTTTATGGCAGAGAGTGAATTATCGACAAAAGTTTTAGGTAACTGGGATTTGTTTTGCTTGGAGATTTAAGAAAATTTTCAATTTCTAAAAAAACTATTGAGAACAGTTTTAAAAGTTCAGCTGGAAAAATTTTTAATCTGAAAAGAATGAAACCAAGTAGATGCAATTTTTGTCAGCACCGTCCCTTCTGAATGCAACAATATGCCTTAACGTACACTTATCGGCTGAAAATTTTGAGTAAAATCGACGGGTTTTTGTAATATCAGAAAAGATAACTGTATTCAGAGATCCATTCGTCTGTTTTTTTTAGAGTTATATCATTTCAACCCAAAGTTTATTTTCCAAAGTCAGGGTAAACTTGAACGTTCTGAAATTGCTAGTGTTATTTATGTGTATCATTTTTTATGTTAGAATATCACCAATTTTTATTCATAGAGCTACCATAAAAATTTTTCAATCAGAAACAAAAAAATCTCTAACCGCAGTAGAGAGGTAAACAAAGATGAGAAAATTCAAATTAAAGAATTAATGAAGTAATTCGCATTTTCCCCAAAAACCACGCAACATGCATAGTAGTAGTGGAAAGACTGTTTAAATGATTCAATATCAGTGGTTTAGCGTCGTAAAAAAATTTTTTAATTTTAAGGCCTAAAAATACACATATGATGTGAGTAATTTTAAAGATTCCATTTCGATTTCTGTTTCGAGGGAAAAATAGTGTCTATTGATAACTATCTCTTAAAAGATGTCAAAGAGCTTGAAAAAAATTATTTCGCTAACAACTTGAGTTCCTTCTTCATAAAGAGGAAAAGTCGCGCAAAACATTGAGCCCTGCTTGCACTTTTACAAAGACTTTGAAATTTTTGTCGAAATATCTTTTTCAACATTTTCATTAAAAAATCAACGTTTGACTAAAATTTTTAGAATGTACAAACAAAAACAGAATTGCTGAAATGATTATGAATTTGTATCTATATGCTAGTTTTGCAAAAAAGTGAGTCTATAAAACTTGAAGGTATGAAATTTAGGCTACTTTTTCTATGTTCAATTGATTGTTTGGGAATGTAATAAAAACTCAGTTCTCATAAAATGTTCCTTAATGAAATAACTTTGTAAAGAAACTCGTAGGAAAACCGTTAAATTGCCTTTAATCCTTGTAGTTATTGCCAAATTAAAATTTAGAATTTGTTGTTTTTTTCTCAATTTACAGCTGTTTTTTTACTTTTACTGGTTTTAATGAATTATTTTATGATGACGCTCAATTGCAAAAACGATTCCTTATCTCAAACGTTTTTGTTTCTCTTTTGGTTGCTTTTCTTTGCAAAATAAACTTTGTACTAAGTTAACTAAATTTGAACGTTATCACATCAAAATTATTGCAATTTGAACTTCAGTTTTTGAAAAATTTTAACATTTTATTTTGAAAAAGTCAGGGTAATTTAAAGCGTTCTGCAATGGCTAGTCTTTTTTATATGATAAAACTTTTTTTGAAAATAGGATGCCAATCAATTTTTTTATTTTTACAAATGTGATTTTTCATTGAGACTCAAATGACCTTCATTGAACACAGAGTAGATTTGCATTGAATTTGTGAGGCATAAAATATTTACTAATCAAGTAGGTATTAAATTTTTGCTGCTCCTATTTTATTTGAATGATTATCTAATAGGGTGAAAATAATCACACTTCTTAAATCGTAATTATCCCAAGACAAATCTATCAAAGCGTATTTGTAACCAAGTGATGTCAAACTGATGTCAATCATCATGTCTAATTCCTTGTTAAACAGGAATGTGTTGTTTTCCTCAACATTCAGCGGTTTTTTAATAATTTGTCACTATTATTTTACGATGAAGCTGAACAGCTAAGAATATATGCAATTAATCTCTATTTTACTCTTATCGGACAAAGCAACTAAACTGCTATTGTGGCATTGTCCTTCACAATGAAATTCCGAAAGATTTTAAGTCGCGTTGACATTTGAACAATGTGTTTATGTGAAACCAAAATGTTAAAAGGGCGTGCTCTAAAATCGAAAAGCAAAACTAGACATTGCCTTTATAAACTTGCTACAAAAGGTATTTAGAGCCTAAAATTTGCATAGAAACTTGAAAATTAGCGCAATTTTCATTTTATGCCGTTCTCCGCTAGCCAGCTGTTCATATCCCTCTAGTGGATAAAATGTTAGCTATCATTCCCAATTACGGTCATTCGTTTGGAATTAAGGTCGAGAACGAATTGATAATTTGGAACAACAAATAAATTTCTATCAAATTCTTACTTATGATCAACCTGAAAGTTCTTTCTAGCTAAGCAAACTGCTTAAAACTGTTTTTAAGTTCATTATTCAGTATGAATTTTTGTAAATTTTATTACCTGAAATAAAAGAATGTGCAAAGATGTGTCCCATTATGACATTAGCGCTCCTATTTCACAAACTTTTATTTTTTTCGAAAGATCTTTTGTCATCATGCGCCATTAAGCAGCTGACTCCTGATTAAATTTCTATTTTTTTACACGATCAACTAGTGAAGTCTACAAAATTATTAAAGAGTTGCATCTGTACTGTAGCTTCAGAAAAATATGGACGCATTATTTGTCATAGGCATGAAATTTTAACTGCTCCTTTTATGTTTGAATGATAGGCTGAATCTGAAATAGGTTGAAATAGGTTTATCTAATAGGGTGAAATTAATAAAATTTCTGGAATTATAATTTACCCGAGATAAATTTATCAAAGTAAATTTATAACCAAAAGATGTCAAACTGATGTCAATCATCATGTCTAATTCCTTCTTAAACAAAAAATTGTTGCTTTCCTCAATATTTCGCCGTTTTATTAGCAATTTGTCACTATGCTTTTACGATGAATTTTAAAAACCAGAAAGGAAGGCTTCTCTGAATTTATAAATTTTTGCGGTATTGGCTGTTCGTTTCCCTTATAGTTCTTTAAAAATACCTTAAATGATTTTTGAAACAAATTTAAGATAATTTAACCTCAACTGCGCTGACATTTGGGCCAGGTTTTTACATAAAACAAGAAATATAACGTGGAAAAATTTTACCGTGGTAAAACGATTTAACGTGGAAATCATTTTACTTAAATACCGAAAAGTTCAGTAGCTGGCATTTAATTGCTTTTCACTAAAGCCGCTCCACAGAATTTTTTTAACCTTTTCAATTAAACTACAACTAATCTCTATCTTACTCTTATCAGAAAAATCAATTGAATTGCGAGCGCCGCATTTTTCTCCATGATGAATTTCCGAACTTAATTAAGTGGCGTTTACTTTTCTGTCTTCAAAAACGATTATTATGTATCTACGTGAACCGAGAATAATGAAAAATACGTCTTATAAAACCAAAAATTAAACGACTACCTCACATAGAAACTTGCTACTGAAAAATTTTTTAGCCTAAGATGAGCATACAAAAATCAAAATTAGTGCATTTTTCTTTTTTTGCCGTTCTCCGCTTGCCTACTGTTGAAATCCCTCAAAACTCCTGCTATCATTGTCAATTTCGGCCATTCGGTTGGAATTCAGGTCGAAAACAAATGGATAATTTTGGACAGAAAATAAAGTTCTCTCAAGTTATTACAAGCGGACATTTTGCCTTACGGGTTTTCTTCCCGAAAATTTGAAGTTTTATGAGTTTGATATACACCATAAAAGTTCTTTCCAGCTAACCAAATTACTTAAAAGTGTCTTCAATTTTACTAATCATTTTGTAATTTTTTGTAAAATTTCAACCTGAAATAAGAGAACCTTTTCGGAGGAATCTCATTATGACATTAAAACATTATCTGTTTGAAAAAAATAGTTTTTTAAAAGATCTTTTTTAAGATGCTCCATTAGGCAGTTCACTCTTGACTAATTTTTTTTTAATAACTCGAACAATTTGTGTACTCTAGCTTCGCAAAAAATGAACCATCAGTTGTCATAGGTAAGAAATTTCACCTTGTACTTTTCTGTTTGAGAGATTGTCTACTAAGGTGAAAATAGTCAAAATCTTTAATCCTAGTTTATTCAAGATATTTTTTATTATCTTATCACTATGCTTTTAAAAACCAAAATTGCGGTCCTGGCTTTTCATTCTTCTCGAAAATTTTTCCTGAGTGGGTTATAAAATTTTTTGAAACAGTTTTTTAGTTAACTGGCGTTGACATTTGGGCCAGCTGTTAGCACGAATCAAGAAATATACCGTGTAGTAAAGTTAGGAAAGTAATGTTAATTAAATTCCAAACACAGCAACAGAAATGCCTAATTGCTTTTCAACAAATTGGTCAACGGAATTTTTTACGCTTTTCAGTTAAAATACCTTTAATCTCTATCTTACTATTGTCAAAAGAACGAATTCAATTGCTAGTATCCTGTCATTGTCCTCCATAATGAATTTCCGAATGTAGTGAAGTGGCATTGACTTTTGAACTCTTTTTTTACGTCAAAGGAGAAAATTAAATAGTCGTCTTACAAAACCAAAAATCAAAAAAAATTAACTTGCATTTGTAAACTTGCTTAAAAAAGTAATCTGGAGCATAACATGTGCACATAAAAGAAAAAAATTACTTTTTTCATTTTTTGCCTTTCTCCGTTTTCCTGCAGCTCAGATTACTCTAGTGGAGAAATTGTTTGGTATTAACCACAATTTTGATCATTCGGTTTTTATCCAGGTCGAGAACGAAGGAATCTTGGAAACAAAAAAAAATTCTCTCAAATTCTTTCAAGGCTTCGCGGCTTACAATTTTTTCTGCCAAAAAATTAAAAACTGTTCCAGTTTAATGTTCATGAAAACTCTTTCTAGCTAAGCGAACAAACTAATCCAATTATGACATTAAACGCTTCTCTATTTAAAAAATTCTGTTTTTTTAAGATTTTTTTTAACATGCTCCATCAAGCAGATCATTCTTGACTAAATTCTTATTTAGTTACTCGAAAAACTAATGAAGTCCTCAAGAGGATCAAAGATTTGCATCTTTACTGTAGCTCCTGAAAGAAGTGGAAAGATCATTTGTCATATGTATGAAAATTCTCCTGCTCTTTTTATGTTTGAATGATTGTCAAATAAAGTGAAAAAATTCATGTTGCTTTAATCGTAGTTTCTTTCGGATATTTTTATCAAAGCAGATTTGTAACCAAGTGATGTCAAACGGATGTCAATCATCATATTTATCTCTTTTTAAACATTAAACTGTGTTGTTTTCCCCAACATTAAGCCGTGTTTTATTAGTTTGTCACTGTGCTTTTACGATTAAGCTTAACAGCCAGGAAATAAATTTTTCTGAGTTTATTACGTTTTTGTGGTCCTGGTTTTTAATTCCCCTTAAAAAATTTTTCTTAATTTAGTCATTTTTTTTATTTTATTGCTTTTAGAAAGGCGTTCCAAACATTTTTTTCAAGCTTGTCAGTTAAACTGCAATTAATCTTTATATTTCTCTTATCAGAAGAACCAATTAAATTGTAATCGTAGCATTGTCCTCCATAATGAATATCTCAACGTAATTATTTGGCGTCGACTTTTGAACCCGCTGTTTACGGCAAAAAAAAACAATAAAAGACGTCTTATAAAACCAGAAATCAAAAAATTACTTTTTATTCAGAAGCTTCCTACTGAGTTCTTAGAGCCTAAATTGTATATATAAAAGAAAAAATTAGTGCATTTTTTGTTTGTTGTCTTTCGCCGCTTTCCTGTTTCTCATGTCTCTCTAGCGGAGAAAATGTTTTCTATCATCCTCAATTTTTTATCATTTGCTTGGCATTCATGTCGTCAACGAATGAATAGCTCGGAGCAAAAATTAAATTTATCTCAAGTTTTTTCAAGGCGACGCTTTGCCTTACAGTTTTTTCTGCCAAAAAATGAAAAACCTGTACGAGTTATATATATTAAGCGAACAAACTAAAATTTGATTACAAATTTGCTATTTATTTTTTATTTTTTTAAAAAATTTTTACAGCTTGAAATAAACGAAAGTGATAAGAGGAGTCCCATTTTGACATTAGCGGTTCTCTTTTAAAAAATTCCAGTTTTATTAAAGATCATATGTCAAAATTTTCCATTAAGCATTTCACTCTTAATTAAATTTTTATTTAGTTATTCGAATAACTAAATAAGTGCTCAGAATTATTAAACTTTTTTTCCGTAGTGTAGCTTTGCAAAAAAATAGAAGCCTTATTTGTCATATGTATGAGATTTTAGCTGCTCTTTTTTTAAATAATTTTCTATTAAAAAGAAAATAATCAAATTTTTCTAATCTTAGTTTCTTCAAGATTTTTCTAATTAATTTGTCACTATGCTTTTACGACGAAAGTTAACAGCCAGGAAGGGCAATTTTTTCCCAAATTTATATAAATTTTTGCGGTCCTCGCCTTTCGTTTCCCTAAAAAACTATTTCTGAATAACTTTTTTTTTTGAAAAAGCTCAAGCTATTTTACACTCAACACCTTACACGAGAAAAAAATCTTGAGGCAGAAAAGCAGACAACACTGCACAATTTTTGCAAAAAAAAAACACACAAGATACAACCAGCTGCACTCTGATTGGAACTCAACAACGCGTTCAACAAAGTTCAAAACGCTTTTCAATTTAAACTGAAAAAAATATCTATCTTTGTTTTAATGAAATAAACAATTGAACCACCATCATGGCATTGTCATTTTTGATAAAACAGTTAACTGGCGTTGAAATTAGGGCCAGCTCTTAACACGAAACAACGAAACAGGAAACAAAACGTGGAAAAAGGTTCAGAAAACAATAATGTTAAATAAACTGAAAGACATTAATACCTGCAATTTGATCACTTTTCAATAAGGCGTTCCACAGCATGTGTTTACGCTCTTCAATTAAAATGCAATTAATCTCTATCTTACTCTTATCAGAAAAACAAATTCAATTGCTATTGTGGCACTGTCCTCCACTATGAACTTCCGAATGAATTCAAGTCGCGTTGACATATGAACGATGTATTCATGTGAAACAAAAAGAATAAAGAGTCTTTTTTAAAACCGAAAAGCAAAATTACACATTGCGATTATTAGCTTGCTACAAAAAGTAATTAGAGCCTAAAATTTGCTTAGAAAATAGAAAATTAGCGCATTCTTCGTTTTTTGCCGTTCTCCGCTAACCAGCTGTTCAGGTCCCTCTTGAGGATAAAATGTTTGCTATCATTCCCAATTTCGGTCATTTGTTTGGAATTCAGATCGAAAACGAATTAATAATTTGGAACAACAAATAAATTTCTATCAAATTTTTACTTATGAACGTGAAAGTTCTTTCTAGCTAAGCAAACTACTTAAAACTGTTTTTAAGTTCAATATTCAATTTGTCTTTTTGTAAATTTTCTTACCTGAAATAAAAGAATGTGTAAAGATGTGTCCCATTATGACATTAGCGCTCCTATTTCACAAGTTTTTTTCTTCGAAAGATCTTTTGTCATCATGCTCCATTAAGCAGCTCACTCCTGATTAAATTTTTATTTCTTTACACGATCAACTAGTGAAGTCTACAAAACTATTAAAGAGTTGCATCTGTACTGTAGCTTCAGAATAATATGGACGCATTATTTGTCATAGGCATGAAATTTTACCTGCTCTTTTTATGTTTGAAAGATAGGTTGAATCTGAAATATGTTGAAATAGGGTTATCTAATATGTCAAAATTAAACAAACTTCTGAATTCATAATTTACCCGAGATAAATTTATCAAAGCAATTTTGTAACCAAGTTATGTCAAACGGATGTCAATCATCTTGTCTAATTCCATCTTAAACAAAAAAGTGTTGTTTTCCTCAACATTGAGCCGTTTTTTTAGTAGTTTGTCACTATTCTTTTACGATGAAGTTGAACAGCCAAGAAGGAATGCTTGTCTGAATTTAATCATTTTTGCGGTCTTGCCTTTTGGTTTTCCTTAAAATTTTTTTCAAAATACCTTAAATAATTTTTTAAAACAAAATTAAAGTAATTTAATCTCAATTGCGTTGACATTTAGGCCAAGTTTTCACACAAAGCAAGAAGCATGCCGTGGAAAAAAGTTCAAAAAATCATATTAATTAAAAACCGAACAGTTCAGTACCTGGTATTTTATTGCTTGTCACAAACGCCGGTTCACAGAAGTTTTTGACGCTTAAAAAAATGCAATTAATCTCTGTCTTACTTTTATCAGAAGAACAATATAAATTGCTATCGTGGCATTGTCCTCCATAATGAATTTCTGAACGTAATTAATTGGCGTTGACTTTTGAACCCTCTGTTTGCGTGAACCCAACGTATTTAAAATTTGTGTTTTGATACCGAAAATCAAAAATATATACTTTATTTAGAAACCTGCTACAAATACTTATTGAGAATAAAATGTTTACGCAAAAAATAGTCCATTTCTTGATTTTTTGCAATTCTCCGCTTGCCTGCTGTTCACACAGTAACCGGAGCCTAGATACCTCTATCCGGAAAAAAATGTTTTCTATCATCCCCAATTTTTATCATTCGGTTGGCATCCAGGTCGAGAACGAATGAATAGCTTAGAACAAACATTAAATTTCTCTAAAGTTCACCATCACTTTTGTATTTTTTGTAATCTTACTAATTGAAATAAAAGAAAATTTAAGAGGAATCCCATTATGACAATATCGTTTCCTTTTTATAAAATTTCAGAATTTTAGACAACAAATTGGAAGTGAGACAACAATTTTTGACAAAAATGCACGTTCTAACAAAATTGAGGAACGATATTGGAAAAGTAATGCTCTATTTTAAAGTGCAATAGGATAAAAAAGCAAAAATTATAACTAAAAATGCCAGTTTCAGACATGATTTTGCGTTTCGCTGGAATTGATGAACGCTGTTGGAAAAGTAATGGTTTCTTTTAAAATGCAACAGGAGATTAAGCAAAACTGATAATTGAAACTGCCAAGTCTGTAACGACAAAAAAGTCAAATTTTAAATATAAAAAGTGGCACTTACCTTTTAAAAAAAGCGAATAAATCTTATCTCAATTGTAAAACGAAAATGAGCTTAACTTTTACTCTTTAAGTTAATTATATGCTGATGAGGAATACTAAATATAGCTGGCTTAGCTGAAAAATTGAATAATTTAATTCGCAACTTAAAGTTTTTGTTATTGAAAATGAGACAAAATTATTTCTCAAGGCGCAGAGCAGTTGCTAGCAAAAAATAGTGGAATCAAAACAATGTTGATCAGAACAAACAGAAGCAAAAATTGTACAACAAGTGACTTGAAAAACGTTGCATAGTTAAAAGCTAAGCATTCTTTTTGCAAGTCCTCACCGTTTAAATCTCCTACTTATAGTTCTTACCTCCTACGAGTTCTTAAAAGTTAGCCATCCTCTGTGAGAAACTTGTAGTATCTTATAAGATAACCTTTCGTATCAAATAGACTTGTCGGCAAAATATGATATAGTCAACCAAATCGATGAAACGAGAAACAAAAAACAGCAATTATATGCAATTAGTTCACCTACAATTGAAATTGACTGACTTTTAAATGAAAGGATGTAACGCATTCGATCAATATTGGCGAGTCATTGCTATCATTCACCTCATAACACATTTGGCTAAATATAAATTCAGTTATGTAGTCTTTACTGTTTTTTATTGTGATGAACAATTTTTGACTTTCAGATGTTACTCTCTCCTCATCTTTTTTTAAAACACGGGAAACAAAAAGTGTGTGTGTGTGTGTGTGTGTGTGTGTGTGTGGTCAAAATGGTCATACTCAAATATAGAGATAAATTTTAATAGTTTTTTTCATATTTTCTCATGGTACGGTTAATTGCACAATTTTATTCGTTCATAGTGCAGACCAGTGACCCTAATGATTTGAATTTGGGAATGTGTATCCTCTTCTGTTCACATCTCAATTGACTTTAAATTTTAACCTCAGCACGTTCAGTTTATGTGCGAAAATTTTTGGGGTCTTTCCCATTATAGCCCCCCCATGCCCCCCATTATGGTATAATTACCATGATGGGGGGCTACATAGGTTATCTGACCACTGAGCTGGGGGGGGGGGGGGCTATAATGGGAAAGACCCAAATTTTGAAAGACAATAATCAAGATACTGCACAAATTTTAAGAATTAACGGCCAACAATCAATCAAAAAAATATAAGTAGGTCCAGCCAAAATAAGCATAATAAAAACTAGTACAATAATTTCGCAAACTTTTTTGTGATCGCAAATTTTTTAGTTTGAAACAAATCTAGTTGTTACAATTTTTTGTAAATTTGCCAACATTTTCAATTTCCACGGTATTGATGCTGTAGTTTAGATGTCACGGATTGGAACTCTGATTGCATTAAATCCGTTGTTCTTAACTGATCCATATATTCAGAGCCTCAAAGCATCAATGCTTTATCTGGGTCTGAACTGTAAATTTGAACTTTCTTTTCGACATGACAGCAAAAATTAATCTAGATTAAGGTGACGAGCAGGTAAGCCGATAGCCAAGCAAGTTGAACTGTAAAAAGAGGTCAGGAAAGCCATAAATTATACAGACCATGATATAAAAATTTCTCCGCGATGAATTGCCGGAGTTTTCTGGAATAAATCCTCACATCAAACAATAGACATCGCAATAGACAGCAGTTGGCTCGCAAATACTGGATGTCATGATCTATTTTGCTTATTGTCGCATTGAAATTCATTGTAAACTGAAAATACAACTCTCTCTGTCGATTGTAACGATTAACATTGTTATATTTTTGAAAGGTTACATATATTTTAACCAATCTGATTCCTCGAATGTCAGCTTAATTACAATTCAAAGAATTTGAATTGTATTGGGGCGCTGTCTTTTTTGAAAAATTCTGTTTACACTTTTTCGTTTTCGTGATTTTTTAAGTCAACTTGGAGTAGTGATTTTGTTCACGCCGAAACAGGAAATGGAGCGAAAAGCGAGTGGTTTTGCGGCGTGAAATTTTTTGCTCTAATTATAAAATAGAGTGATAAACCGGTGTTTGAACCAAAAAATCGCTTTGTCGCTAGTGGTTTTTTGTTCACATTCGGCAATTTCACTTTGATTTTACTGTTTTTTCGATTTTTGCATTGGATTTTTTCTAAATGGTTTTCCCAATCCATTCATAGTCCTCTCTAGGTCTAATTTTCTGTTTAGTCAATAAAAATTCTGTGAATTGTGCGTCAGGATTTGTCTGCTCTGTTTTTGTTCGTCATACTTTGCGTTCACCCCTTGTTACAAATATAACTCTGCAGTGTTCCCCCACACTTTTTAAGCAAACAATGTTTTAGGCCCCAATAAGAGGTTTAGTTATAAAATTTAAGGGTATATCTTGCGTCCTGATTTTTAGTGAATTTAGTGAACATTATAAGAGCCAAGAACTCTTTTTGCTGAATTGAGAAAAAAAACGTATGGTCATTGTCTAAAAAGTAAAACATCGTATTGCATTTAAAGCTTCAAATGGTTAGTTGAGGCCTGATTCATTGGGATGTACAAATCTAAAAGGTGTTGCTTGAAAAAATTTTCCGTAAAATGCAAAGACCTAGCAGGAGGTGCAGTTTTGTGGCTAGAAAATAGGGGGAAAAATCTATTCATATTGTTGCGATGTACAAAGACTGATGAACGTTATAACAATATGAAAACCTTGTCATAACGGGAAAATGCCGATTTAGACGTTTGATCATCTGGCATAATAAGGAAAGGTAGAAAAACAGTTAATTTGTTGTAGTTTTATTTACTTAAGCTGCTTTCAAAATATCACAACAAAAGAAAATCCGGGCTCCCATCCTTCTCGTTTTTTTCTTTCGTTCTTATTTTTTCTTAAAAAATTATCGATAACCGCAAAACTTGCTAAAATTTACCTCGCAAATAGCTAGACCTTGTCAAAATTGTCCATGAAAAGACCGTGTTTGACCGATATGGGCTATAAAATTTTATATTGACTTTGGCGAAAGCCATGGCTTTAGATGGACTAAAAATTGGTCAACCTAGACCAAAACTTTTCAACATTGCAATTTAGTTGTTTCTACAAATGAGTTTTGCCAATTTAAAAACTCCGTCACATTTTTTTGAAACCTCAACCCGGCTGATGAGTCGGTAACAAGAGCAATAAAAAAGGTGCAGCAGAAATTCTGCGTATTACTTTACTTTTGCTATATTGTCTAGCAAAAATTAAAATTGAAGTTAGAGGTGATGAGCAAATGGTGGCAAAAATTTGGCTTATTTATCAATCGGCTTTATGAGGGTACTCCTTTTAGAACACTTACATGTGCGTAAACTAGAGGGCAAGGGAACATACAACCCAGTTAGAGGGCAAGGGTACATAATCACTTCTTTGCCCGATTCTTCACTAAGAATATCATTAAACATACAATGATTTGCTCTTAACGTACGCTGTAATTGATTAAATAATATCACAGCTTCACACGTGTACGCATAATTCTTCTATATTCATTTAAAGATAGTCAAGCAAAGGACGCCGAACTAAGCAAGGATCGAATTCGGATCATCAGTTACCCAACACAAAATTGTAAGTTGCAAATTATCTACCAATTCAACCCCCCATAGCTAGATAACTTGATCTTTCACATTCTCCCTCTAGATAACTTTACTTTTGAATTTTTCGGCTAATTTTGCGTCGACTATTTTTCGCGATACCGCCTAGTGTTTCAATTTCGCGTCACTGTAAGACTCGCCCCACGGGGTCGAATTGTCATAGCCATTATGTCGAACCAGCACCCCTAGCAAATAAAAAAAAAACAGGCCATGTGGTCCGTTTGGATCTTTTCCGCTAGCGCCCCCCCCCCACTAAGTTAGGCGGAAAAGATCCGTCCGTTTTTGCGCCTTTATTGTTATGTAGGATGTCTTAATCGCCCAATTCCACAAAAATGTTATTTTCTTCTTATCAAATTAGTCGACAAAATGTTCATTTTTTTTGTTTCTCGTGATGTTCCACAGCTTCCCGTGTTGAGGATAACGACGAAAAAACGACAATCTTTGGTAAGAAATTGTCGTTTTCGTCGTTTTCCTTGTCATTTACTTGTAAGGAATGATCGTTCTTTCATCGTTTTTTTTTTGTCGTTTCTGACATCGTTTTTTTTGTGAGAAATCGACGTTTTTTGATCGTTTTTCTGTCGTTTCTTACGTCGTTTTTAAATCGTTCTTCTCAATGTAAAAAATGCGTTGAATTGGAAAAAGACGCTGAATTTGAGCCTAGTTTGGGCCTAGTTTTTTGCTCAATTCTTCTATAGTCTTTTATTTGTAACTCCCCCATAGCCGGTCCCCATCCCTGATGAGAAAGGAGGAGGGAAACCCATACAGATTTTTTAAATCAACACGAGGAGACTTTCCGACAATTTTATTGCCGTTTTATATATGATATTCCACACGTAAGAAACGAAAAAAAAACGAATAACCATTTGTAAAAAACGACGAAAAAAGTATCATTTCTTATAGAAAAATAACGACGAAAAAACAATCATTTCTTTTAAAAAATTAACGACGAAAAATTGATCAATTCTTACAAAAAATTTAACGATGAAAAAACAATTTTTTACAAAGAATAATGACAACAAACGACCATTTCTTACAGAAAAATATTGACGAAAAAACAATCATTTCTTACAAAAACAATCATTTCTTTAATTTAAAAAAAAAGACGAAAAAACGATCATTTTTATAAAAAATAACGATGAAAAAACAATCATTTCTTACAAGAAAAAGGACAAAAAAATATTTCCTACAAAAAATAACGACGAAAAACGATCATTTCTAAAAACAAAAGGCGAAAAAACATGCATTTCTTACAAAAGAAATAACGATAAAAACGATCATTTCTTACAAAATTAACGACGAAAAAACAATCATTTCTCAAAAAAAAATTGACGACAAAAAAAATTTCCTACAAAAATGTCGACGAAAAAACAATCTTTCTTATAAAAAATAACGACGAAGAAACGATAATTTCTTTCAAAAAATAACGACAAAAAAACTATCAATTTTTACCAAAAAAGGTATCGGAGAAAAAAACAATCAATTCTTACAACTGGATAACGACGAAAAAAGGATAAGAACGACGATTACTAGGTACAGGCTTTGATCGTATTTATCTATGGAAAACAATTAAAAAACGACGATTTATTATTACACGTGAAAAACGATTTCCTCAACACAGTTATAAGGTCCCTGTTACACGTGTTAAAACTATTTGTAAAATGTGCATATCGGATTCTTGGATACCAAAAAAGAATCATATATGGAAGTTTTGGTAACCATAGCAAGATCGTATAAGAAAAGTTTATATGGCCTCAGTATAGAACCATATATGGTTCTTGGATATGGTTCTAAGGAAAGGTAAACCCGGGTGTCAACCCGGACTAAAAGGGTAGAAGTGAAAAATATGGTGCGGGGGTCGGGGTGCGGGGTGGGTATATATATGTATATATACATATATATATATATATATATATATATATATATATAATAAATATATATATGTATATATAAATATATATATATATATATATATAAATTTAAAAATAAATATATATATATATATAAATATATATATATATATATATATATATATATACGTATTTGGAGCTTCAACAGAGTTGGCCCTCTCTCCAGCTACCCTACCCTATACATAAATATATTGTAAACTTGCCTATCACGTGCTCAAGCACGTTCTCAGGAGCAAGTCCTTGTGCTGAGCCTCGCGCGTTTCTGATCTTCTCACGGGTTTCTGCGCTTCTCCTCTGCAAGGGGGTAACCTCAATTCTGCTGTTGGCTACTGGACTAGGAAGAAGAGAGTTTTAGCTAGAAGATTGAATTGAAGTCTTCTGGAGATGGTAGCTGGAGAGAGGGCTAAGTATGTGGAAGCTCCAAATAGTCCGAAACAACTGATTTTGAATTTTTCAGAGTGCTCCTACTTTTCCATATGCCTTAAGTTTAGCCAATCAAAACCATTGACGTCAGAACTTTGCTTCTTTTCTTCTGGTAATACGTATCGCATGGAGCATGAACTTGGAATTTCTGACCCTCTCCTCAGCATCCTTTCCTAATTTGTTCATGCGTACAAATGTCACTCAGAATCACATACCCATATTTCAAGTAAACTAAATTTTTAATAACTTGCACATATGTGTTTCTGCTAAATGAGGGGTATGAAATTTGTATTTCATTAAAAGGGGAATATAATTTGTTTTACGGTGTAATCAACCACTTGAGCCTCAATTCCTTGCTGAATTCAAACTAATACATTTTCTATTCAATATTTGCTAT